>NC_079192.1:411948377-412248377 GCF_029499605.1 Hyla sarda
ATATAGGATAGTTAATTTAACCCTTAACTACCCCCATTTGTGAGGGTCAGGGTTTTTGTTTAAAGTCCAATGCAAATCAATCAGAAATGTATGTTCTCACATAACTTCCGTACGGCTGGAGATATTTCAATACCTGGTAGACATATTACTTAAATAAAAAGATATGATAGTTAAATTAACCCTTACCTACACCCTTATATAAAAGAAGTTTTTTTGTTTCAAGTCCCATGCAAGTATATGGGACTTCCAATAACCTTACTCAACAAGCTCTGCTTTGCATCTCCTGGTGAATGTGTCAGTCTGGCTTGCAAACCACACCCCATCTCACAAAGACACGCCCACTGTTTAAGCCCCACCCCTTTTATTATCTACCCTTTTTGTGCATCGGTCTGGCTTGCAAATCAAGCCCAGTCCAACAAAGCCACGTCCCCTTCTATTTTCAGCTTACAATATCTTCATCACAAATCAGTCCCACCTGACAGGATATGAGGATGGGACATAAGGACGGGACATGAGGACGGGACATGAGGACGGGACATGAGGACGGGACACGAGGTCGGGACACGAGGTCGGGACACGAGGACGGGACACGAGGACGGATAATGAGGTCGGGACATGAGGTCGGGATATGAGGACTGGATAGGAGGTCGGGACATGAGGATGGGATATAAGGTCGGGATATGACGACGGGACATGAGGTCGGGACATGAGGTTGGGACACGAGGACGGGAGATGAGGTCAGGATATGAGGAGGGGATTGGAGGTCGGGATAGGAGGTCGGGATAGGAGGTCCTGATGAGGACGAGATATGAGGACTAAATATAAGGATGAGATATGAAGTCAAAAGCTTCCTCCTTTGTTGATTCCCTAACAAGGATTAGGAAGGAAAAAACTGGCAACGCCAGGTGCTCAGCTAGTCTATATATATTTAGGACTCTCCAGCGCTTTGTTGTCATCCATTTCTGGGGGCTTTTTGACGTATGTTTGGGGTCATTGTCCTGCTGGAAGACCCAAGATCTCGGACACAAACCCAGCTTTCTGACACTGGGCTGTACAGTGCAACCCAAAATCCATTGGTAATCCTCAGATTTCATGATGTCTTGTACACATTCAAGGCCCCCAGTGCCAGAGTCAGCAAAACAACCCCAAAACATCATTGACCCTCCACCATATTTCACTGTAGGTACTGTGTTCTTTTCTTTGTAGGCCTCATTCCGTTTTCGGTAAACAGTAGAAGGATGTGCTTTACCAAAAAGCTCTATCTTGGTCTCATCTGTCCACAAGATGTTTTCCCTGAAGGATTTTGGCTTACTCAAGTTCATTTTGGCAAAATGTTTGTGTCTTTTTGTCGGCAGTGGGGTCCTCCTGGGTCTCCTCCATAGTGGGGTCCTCCTGGGTCTCCTCCATAGTGGGGTCCTCCTGGGTCTCCTCCATAGTGGGGTCCTCCTGGGTCTCCTCCATAGCGTTTCATTTCATTTAAATGTAGACGGATAGTTGGCGCTGACACTGATGCTCCCTGAGCCTGTAGGACAGCTTGAATATCTTTGGAACTTGTTTGGGGCTGCTTTTCCACCATCCGGACTATCCTACGTTGACACCTTTCATCAATTTGTCTCTTCCGTCCACGCCCAGGGAGATTAGCTACAGTGCCATGAGTTGTAAACTTCTTGATAATGTTGCGCACTGTGGACAAAGGCAAATCTAGATCTGTGGAGATGGACTTGTAACCTTGAGATTGTTGATATTTTCCCACAATTTCTGTTCTCAAGTCCTCAGACAGTTCTCTTCTCCTCTTTCTGTTGTCCATGCTTAGTGTGGCACACACAGACACACAACGCAAAGACTAAGTGAACTTCTCTCCTTTTTATCTGCTTTCAGGTGTGATTTTTATATTGATAGGTGAGTTAGGTTATAGGTGAGTTTAACGGAGCATCACATGCTTGAAACAATCTTATTTTTCCACAATTTTGAAAGGGTGCCAATAATTTTATGGAGCCCATTTTTGGAGTTTGGTGACATTATGTCCAATTTGCTTTTTTCCTCCCTTTTTTGGTTTAGTTCCAATACACACAAAGGGAATAAACATGTGTATAACAAAACATGTGTTACTGCAATCCTTTCCTGTGAGAAATACTTCATTTTCTTGAAAAATTTCAGGGGTGCCAACATTTACGGCCATGACTGTATATATATATATATATATATATATATATATATATATTTTTTTAGTACGGACTAGAGATAACAAGAACATTTTATACTCAAAAAAAAAAACAATAAATGCTCCACAAAAAGCATCACTCGACCCCCCCCCCCCCATTATTTTTATGTTGCCTGCAGCAATATATATCCTGACGTCATGTATTATTTACCGTCGAGGGGTTAAATGTTGTTCTGCAGGGTTTTATGGGAGGTTATAGCGACCGCAGGTTCTCATCCGCCTCCAGGAGCCCTTTGGGCCGTATTAAGAGAGCGATAGGTTTTTTGTTGCAGAACTTGCCTAAACGTTCCATAATAATAATCTCCCCATTCATGTAATATTTATTACGAGTCGACGGAACAAAAATATTCAATTCCGCCGCACAAACCATCTGTAGAAACGGCAAATGGCGAAGGTGACGATTCTGTGCAGACGTGACCTGAATTGAGGAACCTGAATTGCTACTGCAGGAGTTTCCAAACTTTGGACCTCCGGATGTTGCAAAACTACAACTTCCAGCATGCCCGGACCGCCGTTTAATAGAAGTAATTTACAAATCGGTTTAAAGGGGTACTCTGGCGCTAAGACATCTTATCCTCTATCCAAAGGATAGGGGATAAGATGCCTGATCGCGGGGGGTCCCGCCGCTGGGGACCCCCTTGATCTTCCAAGCCGCACCCCGTTAGAATCAGCCCCCGGAGCGTGCTCGGTCTGGGTCTGATTACTAGCGATCATGGGGACGGAGCATAGTGACGTCACGGCTCCGCCCCCGTGTGATGTCACGCTCCGCCCCCTCAATGCAAGCCTATGGAGGGGGCGTGACAGCTGTCACGCCCCCTCCATAGGCTTGCATTGAGGGGGCAGAGCGTGACGTCACACCGGGGCGGAGCCGTGACGTCACTATGCTTCGGTTGATTAAAAAAAAATGTTTTCCAGTGGAGTACCCCTTTAAAGGGGTACTCCGCTGCCCGGCTTAAGAAGCTCCGCTCCCCAGCATCCGGAAATTTATTGTTCCGAACGCTGCGTGCGGGCTTCCGTGTTCAGGGCCGTCCCTCATGACGTCAAGCCCGCCCCCTCAACGAAAGTCTATGGGAAGGGGGCGCGACGGCCGTCGCGCCCCCTTCCCATAGACTTTCGTTGAGGGGGCGGGCGTGACGTCAAAAGGGGGCGGGCATGAAGTCACGAGGGGCAGCCCTGAACACGGAAGCCCGCACGCAGTGTTCGGAACAATAAACTTCCGGACGCTACGGAGCGGAGTTTCCGAAGCCGGGCAGCGGAGTACCCCTTTAATAATAAGTACTGCCTGTTTAGAAGGGGAACAGTAATGCAGGTGCACCCGTGTTCCCGTGAGGTGATCACCGATTAGCGTGTTACTAAGGACGCTTGCGGTTCACTGTCATTTTCCGTATAGGCAAGGGGTACCTTATCCTTGATCCTTGGTCCTCGCTGGTCCTCGCTCTCTGTTTATGGAACAGTCTGGGAGACAGCCCCGGCCGGTGGCGTCTCTGACAGAGCCCATTCCTGCCGTTCGGTATAAGTAAGGTAATCGGAGGTTCGCGCTGTTAGTGACGTCACTACGGGTGCGAGTTTACTGCCGATACCCTCCAACCCCTGTGCTTGTTACTTTAGTTTTCAATTCTTTGAATTCTTATCTATTGGAGAATATTTTAATATGTATTTTGTGTATTTTTTTGTGTTTTTTTTTCTTTAAGGGTTAGTGTTCCTTTAAAGGAGTTATCCAGGAAAAAAAAACTTTTTTTTTTTATATATCAACTGGCTCCAGAAAGTTAAACAGATTTTTAAATTACTTCTATTAAAAAATCTTAATCCTTTCAGTACTTATGAGCTGATGAAGTTGAGTTGTTCTTTTCTGTCTAAGTGCTCTCTGATGACACGTGTCTCGGGAACCGCCCAGTTTAGAAGCAAATCCCCATAGCAAACCTCTTCTACTCTGAGTAGTTCCCGAGACAAGCAGAGATGTCAGCAGAGAACACTATTGCCAGACAGAAAACAACAACTCAACTTCAGCAGCTGATAATTATTGGAAGGATTAAGATTTTTTAATAGAAGTCATTTACAAATCTGTTTACTTTTCTGGAGCCAGTTGATATATATATATATATATATATATATATATATATATATATATATATATATATATATAAAGTTTTTTCCTGGAATACCCCTTTAATAATCACGTACAAAAGGTTACCAAAGGTCAAACTCCAAAAAAAGATTGACAGGCAAGGAAAATTTGGAAAGGCAATGAATGATAATAATAAAAAAAAAAATAATACAAATAATAATAATACATTAAATAATACAAACCATATATACAATATAAATTAATAAAAAAAATATTTAATAAAATTATAAATAAATATGAAATGGAATAAAAAATCTAATTGAAAATATAATTATTCATAACAACCCTGATAATTCTACAATTACATAATAGAATATTCTCCATAAATACAGTATCTGCGCCTAACACAGCCATTTATCCATTTATTTTAGTTTTTTAGCCCAGCACTCTACCCGTCCTAGAATTCTTTTCCACATATTTAACCAATTACTGATTTTATCGAATAATGAAATTATATCTGCCGCCTGCAGGTTTCTGTTTGACAGAATATATTCCCCTGAAGAAAATTCGTCTCACCTTATAAAAATAGCGCAGAAATTATTTATGAGAACTGAGGGGACAAGTAAAATAGAAGAGGTGGCCATGTGGGTGTTGGGGGGGGGGGGGATGAAGGAGGACATTAAGGTGATAGCGCTGGGGAGAGGAGATGAAGGGGATGGTGGTTGTAGTGGTGAAGGTGATGGGGGGGGGGGGAGAGGATGAACGTGGAGGTGGGGGAGGGAATAAAGGAGGTTGTGATTAAGAAGGAAGGGATGAAGCTGGTGGTGGAGGGGATGGAGGTGGTCTTGGTAAAGGGTGAGCTGGTAGTAGTAGGGGAGGAAGGGAATTAAATAGTGGATGGGGGTAGAGAAGTAGAGAATGAAGGTGGTCATGGTGAAGGAGGTAGGGCATGGTGGTGGTGGGAGAGGGAGGGGATCAAGATGGAGGTGGTGGGGAAGGAATGGGATGATGGTGGTGGGGGGAGAGGATAAAGGTAGTGGTGGGAGGAAAAGGATATGGAGGTGTTGGTTGGCAGGGGGCGGAGATGGGATGAAGATGGAGGTGGTGAGCTTGGAGGAGAAATGTTATGAAGGTGGAGGCGGTGAAGGAGTGAGGGGATGAAGGTAAAGGTGATGGTGGAAGATTGAGGGGATTAGGGTGGAAGTGGATCAAGGTGGTGGGGGAGGGAGAGGATGGTGGTGGTGGGGAATGGAGGGAATGAAGGTGGAGGAATGGGATGGTGTTGGTATGGTGTTGGTGGGGAGGGAGCGGATGTTGGTAAAGGTGGTGGTGGAAGATTGAGGGGGATCAGGGTGAAAGTGGGGGGGGGAGGGGATGAAGGTGGTGGGGGAGGGAGAGGCTGATGGTGGTGGGGAATGGAGAGGATGAAGGTGGTGGGGGAGAAGATAAAGGTAGTGGTGAGGGAAAGACAGGATGAAGATTGAGGTGGTGAAGGTGGAAGTGGTGGTGGGGGAGGAAGGGGATGAAGGTAAAGGTGGTGGAGGAAGATTGAGGGGATTAGGGTGGGGGTGGTGGTGGGGGAGGAAGGGGATGATGGTGGTGGGGGAGGAAGGGGATGATGGTGGTGAGGGAGGAAGGGGATGATGGTGGTGGGGGAGGAAGGGGATGATGGTGGTGGGGGAGGAAGGGGATGATGGTGGTGGGGGAGGGAGGGAGGGGATGAAGGTGGTGGGGAGGAAGGGGATGAAGGTGGTGGGGGAGGGAGGGGATGAAGGTGGTGGGGAGGAAGGGGATGAAGGTGGTGGAGGAAGATTGAGGGGATTAGGGTGGGGTGGTGGTGGGGGAGGAAGGGGATGATGGTGGTGGGGGAGGGACGGAGGGGATGAAGGTGGTGGGGGAGGGAGGGGATGAAGGTGGTGGGGGAGGGAGGGGATGAAGGTGGTGGGGGAGGGAGGGAATGAAGGTGGTGGGGGAGGGAGGGGATGAAGGTGGTGGGGCAGGGAGGGGATGATGGTGGTGGGGCAGGGAGGGGATGAAGGTGGTGGGGCAGGGAGGGGATGATGGTGGTGGGGCAGGGAGGGGATGAAGGTGGTGGGGAGGAAGCTGATGAAGGTGGTGGGGGAGGGAGGGGATGAAGGTGGTGGGGGAGGGAGGGGATGAAGGTGGTGGGGGAGGGAGGGGATGAAGGTGGTGGGGGAGGGAGGGGATGAAGGTGGTGGGGCAGGGAGGGGATGAAGGTGGGGGGGAGGGAGGGGATGAAGGTGGTGGGGGAGGAAGGGGATGAAGGTGGTGGGGAGGAAGGGGATGAAGGTGGTGGGGGACGGAGGAGGTAAAGGGGATGGAGATGGTGTAGGAAGGAAGTGACGGTGGTGGTGATTGGGTTCATTGCAATCACCTGTCCTGTGGATTCTGCACCAGCCATGAAGTTGTTTCTGCAGACAAGATGTCCTCCTCTATAGTGAACCTTCTTTTGGTGAATTATATTGGATATTTTACCATAAAGAGTTTTGTCTGAGATCAAGGTTTTTATTCCAGACACAGAACGGCTCTTACCCTTGTGGACATATCTGTTATTGCACTTTATCCCGTTAGAATCCGTGTGGACCATAGGAAACACTGACTGACCTTTTACAGTACATGATCACTTTTTACACCGTTACAAATCACTAAATACTTTCCCCCCCGTCTGTTTGGAGATCTTGTCTACTGAAGCGAGTTCTTCTTTCGTGATGGCTGCAAAAAGGTGAATCACACTTGAAGATTGGAATATCCGGGGGTCAAGTTTTGGGGGGGAAAAAGTGTGAAAACTCACCCAGGATTTGCACTCAAGTGCTGGTCCTGCGGGACTCCTGCTAAGGGGAATGGGGTTCCTGCTGTGAAAAAAGTGCAGGAACCCCATTCCCATGCATTCTTGCGGGACATGAGCCTTGGGGGTATCCATTCTAGTGTTCTCTTGCAATATCTGTGCAGCTATTAAAGGGGTATTCTAGCACTTTTTATTTCCCCAGGATAAGGGATGTGTCTAATCTCCAAAACAGGGCCCTGACTCCGCTGCATGGAGTGGTTGGTCGACACAGTCTCCATGCATAGTCTAGGAAGCTCCGGACATACCCGAATACAGCACTTAGGAATAGGCATAGTATGACTGCAACCCATCATCCTTCAGTACCAGTTGGACAAAAGATCACTTTGTCCTCTTATAAGGCCTTTAAAGGGGTACTCCGAAGGATTAAAAAAAATTAACTGGTGCCAGAAAGTTATACAAATCCCCATAGTAAACCTTTTCTGCTCCGGACAGTTCCTGACATGGTCAGAGGTGTCAGCAGAGAGCACTCGTGGTCGGAATGGAAAGAACTACACAACTTCCTGTGAAGCATACAGCAGCTGATAAGTACAGGAAGGATTAACATGTTTAAATAAAAGTTTACAAATCCGTTTTACTTTCTGGCACCAGTTGAAAACATTTCTTTTCCACCAGAGTGCCCCTTTAAGTTTTCACTTTGCTACTTTGCGCCCATTTTCTTCCCGTATTTTAATCTCTTCCATGTTAATGATGCGCAGCAATTTCTTAGTTTACTGAAGCGCAGGAGGGATAATTGCTTCGAGTGTTTCCACTGGTTTCTTGTATCACCGGATCCATGTGGAATATCGGCTTTGTTGTTTGTTGTCACTGATAGAAATCTCTGCTGGGAGAAGGGAAAAAAATACATTCATCTCTTTAAAATACTGTAACGTGCTGAAGTGATGTTCACACATCTTTTTATGCTACTGTCGGAGGTATATGTCAGGGGTATTCCCAAATGTATGCTGCAAACGGGAGCCTCTGATACATGTCACCGTATAGGTCCTTTAGGGCTTATGTTGGTCATTGATCCCCCTTGTAAGAGAAGAGTGTAATAGACTTTACAGTGAAAGGGGATATATATATTTATGTGTGTGTATATCTATATATTACTGCTCCTATGTACAAGAATATAACTACTATAATACTGCCTCCTATGTACAAGAATATAACTACTATAATACTGCTCCTGTATACAAGAATATAACTACTATAATACTGCTCCTATATACAAGAATATAACTACTATAATACTGCTCCTATATACAAGAATATAACTACTATATTACTGCCTCCTATATACAAGAATATAACTACTATAATACTGCTCCTATATACAAGAATATAACTACTATAATACTGCTCCTATATACAAGAAAATAACTACTATAATACTGCTCCTATATACAAGAATATAACTACTATAATACTGTCTCCTATATACAAGAATATAACTACTATAATACTGCCCCTATATACAAGAATATAACTACTATAATACTGCTCCTATATACAAGAATATAACTACTATAATACTGCTCCTATATACAAGAATATAACTACTATAATACTGCTCCTATATACAAGAATATAACTACTATAATACTACTTCTATATACAAGAATATAACTACTATAATACTGCTCCTATATACAAGAATATAACTACTATAATACTGCTCCTATATACAAGAATATAACTACTATAATACTGCCTCCTATATACAAGAATATAACTACTATAATACTGCTCCTATATACAAGAATATAACTACTATAATACTGCCTCCTATGTACAAGAACATAACTACTATAATACTGCTCCTATATACAAGAATATAACTACTATAATACTGCTCCTATATACAAGAATATAACTACTATAATACTGCCTCCTATATACAAGAATATAACTACTATAATACTGCTCCTATATACAAGAATATAACTACTATAATACTTCTCCTATATACCAGAATATAACTACTATAACACTGCCTCCTATATACAAGAATATAACTACTATAATACTGCCCCTATATACAAGAATATAACTACTATAATACTGCCTCCTATATACAAGAATATAACTACTATAATACTGCCCCTATGTACAAGGATATAACTACTATAATACTGCCCCTATATACAAGAATATAACTACTATAATACTGCTCCTATATACAAGAATATAACTACTATAATGCTGCTGCTATATACAAGAATATCACTACTATAATACTGCTCCTATATACAAGAATATAACTACTATAATACTATCTCCTATATACAAGAATATAACTACTATAATACTGAACCTATATACAAGAATATAACTACTATAATACTGAACCTATATACAAGAATATAACTACTATAATACTGCCCTCTATGTTTATAGAATGTAATATATTACATTGACAAGAGCGGTTGTCATAGGTCACCTATACTGCACCACTCTTTTTTTGGGAGGTGCTGTAGATAGCGGAGCACTGCACCTGGGTATTTCCGGCAGCTTCATTCCAATGACACCCATGCGCCCCCATCCTTAAGATCAAAGAGGTCCCAGCAGTCGGACCCCCTCCAGAGACAAACACTTACGGGATAAGCATTACAAGCTGGAATACCAATATAATGGACACCATGTTGGTTTTTACCCAATAGCGCTCTGTAATGTTATTCTTTATCTAAAATGAAATCGGATTAACCCCATCAGTGCCGATATATATTTTCAGGCCTCCACCCTCCCTGGGTAATATCCGGAGAGGTGATAGAAAATTCTAGAAGCTCCAGTAATGTTTTCTTTATAAATAATTCATGAGCCATAAGACTTCCCGGAGAGGGATGTCTCGGAGGAGAAGACCCATAGGGGGCGCAGCAATGAAGATTGTACTGTGGCGCTCTGTGATCTGCGTGACTGATCCGCCATATTATAAACTGAGAACGGGGAGTGAGTCATCGATCGGGGACCAGACTGGGAACAAACCATCGGACAAGTTCCCAGCATGCAGGAAGGAGGGCTCCGACCTCATCAGGGTCCGCGGAGTGAAATCTATCAGGGACGTCTCAATAGGCAAAGAGCGGGAGAAGATAATATACGCGGTATTAATATACAATTCACAATACTGAACCTTCCTATTACAGAGTTTATACTGTAGAGGATTCCAGCATGGCAGCAGATCGACATCACCGCCTCAATATACGACCTATAGACAGAACGGAATAAGGAAAACAACCGTAAACATCATCCCAGGGACTCCCAGTGTACAAGTATTAATAACTAAACATTCTGCTGTCAGATATTTACCTGTAGAGGGCAGTATTATAGTAGTTATATTCTTGTATATAGGAGCAGTATTATAGTAGTTATATTCTTGTATATAGGAGCAGTATTATAGTAGTTATATTCTTGTATATAGGAGCAGTATTATAGTAGTTATATTCTTGTATATAGGAGGCAGTATTATAGTAGTTATATTCTTGTATATAGGAACAGTATTATAGTAGTCATATTCTTGTACATGGAGCGCAGTAGTATAGTAGTTATATTCTTGTATATAGGAGCAGTATTATAGTAGTTATATTCTTGTATATAGGAGCAGTATTATAGTAGTTATATTCTTGTATACAGGAGCAGTATTATAGTAGTTATATTGTTGTATATAGGAGCAGTATTATAGTAGTTATATTCTTGTATATAGGAGCAGTATTATAGTAGTTATATTCTTGTATATAGGAGCAGTATTATAGTAGTTATATTCTTGTATATAGGAGCAGTATTATAGTAGTTATATTCTTGTATATAGGAGCAGTATTATAGTAGTTATATTCTTGTATATAGGAGCAGTATTATAGTAGTTATATTCTTGTATATAGGAGGCAGTATTATAGTAGTTATATTGTTGTATATAGGAGCAGTATTATAGTAGTTATATTCTTGTATATAGGAGCAGTATTATAGTAGTTATATTCTTGTATATAGGAGGCAGTATTATAGTAGTTATATTCTTGTATATAGGAACAGTATTATAGTAGTCATATTCTTGTACATGGAGCGCAGTAGTATAGTAGTTATATTCTTGTATATAGGAGCAGTATTATAGTAGTTATATTCTTGTATATAGGAGCAGTATTATAGTAGTTATATTCTTGTATACAGGAGCAGTATTATAGTAGTTATATTGTTGTATATAGGAGCAGTATTATAGTAGTTATATTCTTGTATATAGGAGCAGTATTATAGTAGTTATAATCTTGTACATATTTGCAGTATTATAGTAGTTATATTCTTGTATATAGGAGCAGTATTATAGTAGTAATATTCTTGTATATAGGGGGCAGTATTATAGTAGTTATATTCTTGTATATAGAAGCAGTATTATAGTAGTTATATTCTTGTATATAGGAGGCAGTATTATAGTAGTTATATTCTTGTATATAGGAGCAGTATTATAGTAGTTATATTCTTGTATATAGGAGCAGTATTATAGTAGTTATATTCTTGTATATAGGAGCAGTATTATAGTAGTTATATTCTTGTATATAGGAGCAGTATTATAGTAGTAGTTATATTCTTGTATATAGGAGCAGTATTATAGTAGTTATATTCTTGTATATAGGAGCAGTATTATAGTAGTTATATTCTTGTATATAGGAGCAGTATTATAGTAGTTATATTCTTGTATATAGGAGCAGTATTATAGTAGTTATATTCTTGTATACAGGAGCAGTATTATAGTAGTTATATTGATGTATATAGGAGCAGTATTATAGTAGTTATATTCTTGTACATAGGAGCAGTATTATAGTAGTTATATTCTTGTATATAGGAGCAGTATTATAGTAGTTATAATCTTGTACATATTTGCAGTATTATAGTAGTTATATTCTTGTATATAGGAGCAGTATTATAGTAGTTATATTCTTGTATATAGGAGCAGTATTATAGTAGTTATATTCTTGTATATAGGGGGCAGTATTATAGTAGTTATATTCTTGTATATAGAAGCAGTATTATAGTAGTTATATTCTTGTATATAGGAGGCAGTATTATAGTAGTTATATTCTTGTATATAGGAGCAGTATTATAGTAGTTATATTCTTGTATATAGGAGCAGTATTATAGTAGTTATATTCTTGTATATAGGAGCAGTATTATAGTAGTTATATTCTTGTATATAGGAGGCAGTATTATAGTAGTTATATTGTTGTATATAGGAGCAGTATTATAGTAGTTATATTCTTGTATACAGGAGCAGTATTATAGTAGTTATATTCTTGTATACAGGAGCAGTATTATAGTAGTTATATTGATGTATATAGGAGCAGTATTATAGTAGTTATATTCTTGTACATAGGAGCAGTATTATAGTAGTTATATTCTTGTATATAGGAGCAGTATTATAGTAGTTATAATCTTGTACATATTTGCAGTATTATAGTAGTTATATTCTTGTATATAGGAGCAGTATTATAGTAGTTATATTCTTGTATATAGGGGGCAGTATTATAGTAGTTATATTCTTGTATATAGGAGCAGTATTATAGTAGTTATATTCTTGTATACAGGAGCAGTATTATAGTAGTTATATTCTTGTATATAGGAGCAGTATTATAGTAGTTATAATCTTGTACATATTTGCAGTATTATAGTAGTTATATTCTTGTATATAGGAGCAGTATTATAGTAGTTATATTCTTGTATATAGGAGCAGTATTATAGTAGTTATATTCTTGTATATAGGGGGCAGTATTATAGTAGTTATATTCTTGTATATAGAAGCAGTATTATAGTAGTTATATTCTTGTATATAGGAGGCAGTATTATAGTAGTTATATTCTTGTATATAGGAGCAGTATTATAGTAGTTATATTCTTGTATATAGGAGCAGTATTATAGTAGTTATATTCTTGTATATAGGAGCAGTATTATAGTAGTTATATTCTTGTATATAGGAGGCAATTTTTATTAGTAAAAAACAAACAGAAATATTACAGTACACTCGACCAAAAATTATCAAAACAATATCAAATATTAAATATCATACACTTCCATTACAAAAGAAACAATAATGTTAACTTAGAAAAAGCCCATTGCTTTTATATGAGAAGAAAAGTAAATAAATGAACAACACAAAAGCATCATGAAGGTAAATATCATTCTATATACACGTTCCTCCATAATGTTTGGTTCTTCCTATTCCCCCTGACCTCCAAACACTTGATCCACCTCAGCTCTGACATGATCAGGTCTACTGCTCTCCTATCATGGAAGGGTTCATTATACATAGAGACTCGGGTCCTGGTGTGCCAATGATAGTATTTTATCACAGATATGATGATATATAAGGTCTCCCGGTCAATGTCACTTATACTAGATGTTACACCGTAAATTATTTCTGAGTATTTTAGGGTCTGTAGTCTCGGGATTCTTAGCTTGTTGGATATCGCCTGCCATATATGTCGCCCTCCCCAGCACTCCGATATAAAATGTGTCATGGTCTCCTCCTCCTGACACCCTAGGGGACACTTCCGATCAGACACACTCAGGTATTTTAAATTCCCTCTTACGAACAGTTTCCCGTGTAAGGACAGCCAGGCAATATCATGGAATTTTTTCGGTAGCCTCACACTGTTAAGAAGCCTCAGACTGTCCCGTAAGATGGCAGATGTACAGTCCCTTAGTGCTGGCTGTAAACAGAAGAATGTACTGCACACCCTGACATATAGGTCCTTACGGGTCTTACTCTCAATATAGGACTTCTCAATGCGCCATCTCTTCAGACATCTGAGCCCGTATTCCAGGTACGGGGGGAGGTAGTCACGCGTCCATCTCCCCCTCTTGAGACTGCCGCCTCGCACCCAAGACTCTGCAAAAGGCAATATCCAGTCCCTGATACTATTCGCCCACAGAGAGCTGTTGTTTGAGTCCAGGCAACCAAAATTGACTTTTAGAAACATGGAGTCAAAGAACACCCTTGGATTCAGCATATCCAACCCACCCTCTCTCCTCTGTAGGTAGGTGATCCCTCTTTTTATTGGGTTCAACCTGTTCCCCCAAAACATTTGGAAGAACAGGCTAAAGAGCCGAGCGGAGAAACATTCTGGCAAAGGAAAAACGACAGAGACATACAAGAAGACGGGGACCAGGTAAGTCTTCAACATTTTAACCCTTTCTCTATAGGTCAGCCTCCAGTTCTTCCATCGCTGAACCTTTGCATTTCCGGCTTCCAACTTCTCTTCCCAATTTAGTTTGGCGTTATCATCCCTCCCGAATTTGACCCCTAGGATTTTAATATAGGTGGAGGCTCTCACAAATAGGGGAAGATCAAAGTCTGGATCAGTATCTGATACCCAGAGAGCTTGACTCTTCTCTAGGTTGACCAGAGACCCTGAGGCCTCTGAGTAACTTCTGATGGCCGCAGACAACATCTCCACCTCACGAGGCTCAGATATCGCTACAGTCACATCATCCGCATAGGCAACAACACTCAGGGGCAGGCAGTGGGGGACCGGCACCCCCTGAAAACCACACTCCTCCAGTGACCTCAGAAATGGGTCTAAGGCAAATACATACAGCAGCGGACTCAGTGGGCAACCTTGTCTCACCCCCGCCTCAACCCTGAACGTGTCACCCTGCCAACCATTGATCAGAGGAAAGCTCTCGGCCTCACAATACAAAGTCTTCAGCCAATCGATGAATTGTCCCGGAATACCGTACTTTGACAAAGTGGCCCATAGATACTCATGATCTACTCTGTCAAAGGCTTTAGCCTGGTCAAGACTCACAACATATCTCCCACACCTCAGGGCTTTACATCTCTCAAACATCTCCCTTATGGAGATCACTGCCCCAGAGATGTTCCGCCCTTTTACTGTGCCATACTGACAGCCTGCCAACAGTGCCGGGGACAGACAAACTAACCTAGAAAACAGGATTTTTGCCAGAATCTTCCTGTCGACATTCAAGAGGGCAATTGGCCTCCAGTTCTTGATGTCACTCGGCTCTTTACCTTTAGACAGCAGAATCAGCGAGGACACTCTCATGGATGGAGGCATCAGGTGACTTTCTAGACAATTTGTGTAAACATCCACGAGGATTGGAGCCAAGAGGTCTCTGAATGTCTTATAGAATTCTGCTGTTATCCCATCCGGACCTGGTGCCTTCTTCAGATGTAACTTATCAATGGCCTCTTTGACCTCCGCCACCGTCAATTCTGCTGTCAAAGGAGAAAAGTCCAAATCATTAGTATCAGGGAGCGGAGTTGTCTCCAAGAATTGGGTCATCTTGTCTCTATCCAAAACCTTCCTCTGAAACAAGTCAGCATAGTACGATCTCACCACCCCCAGGATACCCTCCCGAGATTCCTGCAAAACACCCTGGGAGTCAGTGAGACCGGTGACAGATTTATTTGCCACCCGCTCCCGGCAATTCTCAAAGGGATCAGGAGACCCTAAGGACCCATAATCCCGTTCAAGAACCAGGGAGGTATACCTGCTGTACTGATACTGTCTTATCTCAGATTTCAGCCGGTCTATCCTTTGTTGGTCCCCACCCGCCGAATATAATGACTCCAATTCTTTGCGCAGCTTGAGATACTGGCCATACTTACTCCTCCCCTTTTTAAAGGACAGTCTCTTTAAGAGGGTTCTGATCTCATCCTTGACATCCTCCCACCAGGCGGCCATATCATCATAGAAGTCCACCCGCTCTAGCTGGCTCTGCATGAAGGAATAAACACATTTCTGGACATAGACATCCTCCAAGATACTGGAATTAAGCTTCCAGAGCCCCCTTCCAATATCTGGGCGCTTACTGACACCAAGGCAGAAAGCTAAGGCCATGTGATCTGAATAAGGGACAGTTCTCTCATTCCTATCACTAATAAATTCTTCAGGTCCCACAAACGCCATATCTATTCTACTGCTCCTGTCAGAACATGTGTATGTTAGTTTCGGTTTCCTTCCACCCTGTGTGAAGACATCACTCAGACCAGCCTGCAATATGATGTTATTTAGGACCCTGGAGTCCCTGGCCACCGCTCTACCTGAGGACCTGTCACCCGATGTCCTAGTGACATTAAAATCCCCGGCCATGATTACAGGAACAGATGTGAATAGATATGGTTTTACCTCATTAAATAGCTGGACCCTTTCTGCCACTGTCTGTGGGCCATAGATATTTATGAGCCGGAGTCTTCTACCTTGGATGGTGACCTCCAGGATCAGACACCTTCCCATGACGACCTCTGTCATCCTATGTACAGTCACATCCCTGGTGGTAAACAGTATGGCCACCCCGGCATAAGGCTCCACAGCCAGTGACCAGAAAGAAGGACCAGACGTCCATTCCCTCTCAGCCTCACGTAAATACCCCGAAGAAGTCAGGCGCGTCTCCTGCATAAAGATGATATCTGTGTCTAGATCCCTAAGATGGTCATAGACTATGTGCCGTGTCCTCCTCACCTTAATACTGTTCACATTACTAGAAGTTACCCTTATAGTAAACCCAGCCATGATAAGAAAGAAGAGCAGAGACCTGATCCCCATTATCACAAGTCAGAATCTGAGTCCCGCTGGCCACCACCTGTCTCCATATCTGACTCTACCTGAGGTTTTACACTCGGGGGTTTCTTTTTTATTGGGGGTTGGTCCCTTGTGTCAACGTCACAGTCATCCTCTATTCTTTTCAATTCAGTGTCCAGATCTCCCTCGGACTCTGACAGGACCTCGTACCTGTTGGACACCACCATCACTCCTGCCCTGTTGTCAGCCCTTTTTTTCACACTTTGAACGATGCTGTTCTCCCCCTCAGGCCTGCGGGAGGACTTGTCTTTTTTCCTCCTTTTATTTTGCTGCATCCTATTCCCCTCAGACACAGAAGTGGACACCCCCGGCTGCTGCTGGTCCTGTGGTACAACCTCCATGTCCCCCTGTGTGCTCTCTGACTGCTGAGGTGTTGGTGCAGTTTTACTCACATCTGTCTGAACCTCCTGTCTGGTCAGTATAGGGTCTGATAACAAAGCCTCCTCCTCTACAGCCTCTGCCCCCGCCACAAGGTCCTCATCAGGAAGCTCCCGGCAGATGTTGTGCCAGGCATTGGGACAGTCCCGGTGAGGGTGACCGATCTCACCACATAGATTACATCTGATGTTGTGACAGTCAGCACTTAGGTGACCAGTCTCACCACACAGGTTACACTTTACCACAGTACAGGTGTTTGCCAGATGCCCAGGTTTACCACATTTAAAGCACTTTCTGGGCTGACCAGGGTAGAAACAAACGCCCTTCTCTCTACCAATAAAGAAGGAATTTGGCAGATGTTGGGTGATGTTCCCATGTTGGCGCAGCTTCACCAGGACCTTCCACCCTCCAGTCCAGATACCGTCATCATCTCTGTTCTTGGTGAGATCAGACACCAGGTCACAATGTCTGCGGAGCCACACCACAATGTCCTGGGGGGGAACAGCTTCATTCCAGAAGATGATATTGATGATGACGGTATCTGGCTTGGATATGGGAATAAAACTGAATTTACTCCATCCCTCTGCGTCTCTGAACCTAGGGAAGTTGGACCAGAACCTATCCAGATTAGACATTAGCTTAAAGCTGACATCATAGCCCTGTCTATCTGGTAGGTTTATTATCGCCAAGATGTCAGCTGGCACAAACCCCATCTGGTGGCACAGGAGCTCCCTCACCACAAACCTCCTATCCGGAAGGTCCTCCTTGGCACCTCTGTGCCGAAATCTCACCACGTTCCTCCTTTTAAATGCCTGGCCAGTGTAATTGGGGCTGGAGGTGAACGATGGAGCACCACGGCTCCAGGCATTTCTAGGAGGAACCTGGCGGGTAACTGTGTCCTGTCTTACAGGGTTGGGGTCTACTCTAGGGGGCCCTGCCACAGCTGCTGTACTTGTGGGTAAAGGGGGGAAATCCTGCACAGTATTGTGTACCACATCACCTGTCCCATCCACCTCTATATCATTATCAGACACAACACCCCACACAGATTGTGCACCCCCTCCAGCCACCGACCCCTCAAGAACATCACAGTCCGCACCCCCAGTCTGTGCCCCAACATCATCACAGTCCTCACCCCCAGTCCGTGCCCCAACATTAGAGCTCTGTTCCATCACCCCATCACCTTCATACACCGGCAAATGTCCACTGTCCTCCTGATGCACTGGGACTTCTGGGACTTGTAGTGCCTCTGCTGGTAACTGAGTTGCAGGCTCAGGAACAGCTGCAGGTCTCTGAGGTTGCTGCTCCTCGGGCTTATGAACATGCCGATCCTTGAAGGTGAAACTTGGGGGTTTTATAAGGGGTCTTGTCACCTGCTGGGGCTCATCTGGGGTGATGTCTGCTTCCACATCGGATCTAGGCTCTGCACCAAAACTCAGCTGGTACTGGGAAAAGCGTTCCTTGTTCCTATAGGATTCCGCTAAGGGTCCCATCCTCTCCAGTATAGAGTCCATCTCGCTCACTATGGTGGCCAGTTCTGTGCTCAGTGTATACAGTTTATCATCATGCATGGACTTGTACTGTGGGTTCGCAGTCCTTAGTTTGTATATACAGTCAATCTGCATTTGCAGCATTTGTTTTTGGTGTTTCAGCTCCTCCATCCTCCTCACCAGTGCAGGGATCTCCTCCGCCAGCTGTAGCTCTGGTGCCCGGGCGGTCTCTTTGCCCTGCTGGAGGGGTCTGGACAGTCTCTCAGGCTGGGTGAACACACCGGAGCCTTGGCTGCTTGTATCTCCTGAGGCCCGGTCACATACATTAGGGTCTGGGGCAGGAACAGTTTTGCAAACACTTTCATATTTCTCCACAGATTTCCCAGGTGTCACCTCCATGGACTTGTCAGTATTGTGGCTCTTACCTCCGGCCTGGGATCTTGTGCGGCCTGAGCGGGTCATGCTGGAGACCACCTCTTGTTGTTTCAGGTTCTCCTGCAATGTCTGCCTCTCCAGTGATGTCCTCCTCTGCCTCTGTGCTGGAGAGTGGAGCTGCACACCTGCTGCCTGTGATCCACTCTGCCCCAGCTCCTGTGCACCTCCATGGCCTCTGTTTGCAGACTTTGGAGTTCCCACAATGGATTCTGTCTTGAATTCAGTCATGTTACCATCACTCTGTACACCATGGCTGGCAGACTGTTCCACATCACATTCCTTACACATACTTGCTGCTGCTGCTTTCTTTTCTTTACATACGTCCATCGCTGTATTTTCCTTCTTTACAATGGCTGGACTTACATGCTCAGTATTCTTCTGTACTGCAAAGACTTTAGGATTTACATCCACATTAGAAGAAGCCTGGGAGTTTTCCCCCAGTGTAGGCCGAGAAGCCTGGGCCTTGCTTGGGGAGCTTCCCCGCCCAGGGTGGCCCCGCCCTGGGCTTGCTCCAGACATGAGGAGAACCACAGACACACAACCTCACAGTTAGGAGGCAATTTTTATTAGTAAAAAAAAAACAGAAATATTACAGTACATTCGACCACAAAAACTAAATGAAAACAATAATCACGTATTATATATCATACACTTGCATTAAAGAGAAAATAAATAAATAACAACACAAAAACATCATGAAGGTGAATATTATTCTATATGTACATTCCTCCATAATGAACGATTTTTCCCATCCTTCCTGACCTCCAAACATTTGATCCACCTCAGTTCTGACATGATCAGGTCCACTGCTCTCCTATCATGGAAGGGTTCACTGTACATGGACACGCGAGTTCTGGTGTGCCAGTGATAGTATTTTATGACGGTGATGATCAGATATAACGTCTCCCGGTCAATGTCCCTCACACTAGATGTTACACCATATATAATTTCAGGGTATTTTAGGGTCTGTAGTCTCAGGATCTTAAGCTTCCTGGATATCGCCTGCCATATGTGTCGCCCTCCCCAACACTCCAATATAAAATGTGTCATGGTCTCCTCCTCCTGACACCCCAAGGGACACTTGCGATCTGACAGACTCAGATATCTTAAATTCCCCCTGACAAATAGTTTGCCGTGTAAGGACAGCCAGGCGATGTCATGAAATTTTTTCGGGAGCCTAACACTATTCAGGAGTCTCAGACTGTCCTGTAAGATGGCGGATGTACAGTCCTTCAGAGCTGGCTGTAAATAGAAGAACGTCCTACACACCATGACATACAGGTCCTTACGGGTCTTACACTCTATATAGGACTTCTCAATGCGCCATCTCTTCAGACATCTGAGCCCGTATTCCAGGTACGGGGGGAGGTAGTCACGCGTCCATCTCCCCCTCTTGAGACTGCCGCCTCGCACCCAAGACTCTGCAAAAGGCAATATCCAGTCCCTGATACTATTCGCCCACAGGGAGCTGTTGTTTGAGTCCATGCAACCAAAATTAACTTTTAGAAACATGGAGTCAAAGAACACCCTTGGATTCAGCATATCCAACCCACCCTCTCTCCTCTGTAGGTAGGTGATCCCTCTTTTTATTGGGTTCAACCTGTTCCCCCAAAACATCTGGAAGAACAGGCTAAAGAGCCGAGCGGAGAAACATTCTGGCAAAGGAAAAACGACAGAGACATATAAGAAGACGGGGACCAGGTAAGTCTTCAACATTGTAACCCTTTCTCTATAGGTCAGCCTCCAGTTCTTCCATCGCTGAACCTTTGCATTTCCGGCTTCCAACTTCTCTTCCCAATTTAGTTTGGCATTATCGTCCCTCCCAAATTTGACCCCTAGGATTTTAATATAGGAGGAGGCTCTCACAAATTGGGGCAGATCAAAGTCTGGATCAGAATCAGATATCCAGAGAGCTTGACTCTTCTCAAAGTTGACCAGAGACCCTGAGGCCTCCGAGTAACTTCTGATGGCCATAGACAACATCTCCACCTCACGAGGCTCAGATATCACTACAGTCACATCATCCGCATAGGCAACAACACTCAGGGGCAGGGAGTGGGGGACCGGCACCCCCTGAAAACCACACTCCTGCAGTGACCTCAGAAACGGATCTAAGGCAAATACATACAGCAGCGGACTCAGTGGGCAACCTTGTCTCACCCCCGCCTCAACCCTGAAGGTGTCACCCTGCCAACCATTGATCAGAGGAAAGCTCTCGGCCTCACAATACAAAGTCTTCAGCCAATCGATGAATTGTCCCGGAATACCGTACTTTGACAAAGTGGCCCATAGATACTCGTGATCTACTCTGTCAAAGGCTTTAGCCTGGTCAAGACTGACAACATATCTCCCACACCTCAGGGCTTTACATCTCTCAAACATCTCCCTTATGGAGATCACTGCCCCAGAGATGTTCCGCCCTTTTACTGTGCCATACTGACAGCCTGCCAACAGTGCCGGGGACAGACAAACTAACCTAGAAAACAGGATTTTTGCCAGAATCTTCCTGTCGACATTCAAGAGGGCAATTGGCCTCCAGTTCTTGATGTCACTCGGCTCTTTACCTTTAGACAGCAGAATCAGCGAGGACACTCTCATGGATGGAGGCATCAGGTGACTTTCTAGACAATTTGTGTAAACATCCACGAGGATTGGGGCCAAGAGGTCTCTGAATGTCTTATAGAATTCTGCTGTTATCCCATCCGGACCTGGTGCCTTCTTCAGATGTAACTTATCAATGGCCTCTTTGACCTCTGCCACCGTCAATTCTGCTGTCAAAGGAGAAAAGTCCAAATCATTAGTATCAGGGAGCGGAGTTGTCTCCAAGAATTGGGTCATCTTGTCTCTATCCAAAACCTTCCTCTGAAACAAGTCAGCATAGTACGATCTCACCACCCCCAGGATACCCTCCCGAGATTCCTGCAAAACACCCTGGGAGTCAGTGAGACCGGTGACAGATTTATTTGCCACCCGCTCCCGGCAATTCTCAAAGGGATCAGGAGACCCTAAGGACCCATAATCCCTTTCAAGAACCAGGGAGGTATACCTGCTGTACTGATACTGCCTTATCTCAGATTTCAGCTGGTCTATCCTTTGTTGGTCCCCACCCGCCGAATATAGTGACTCCAATTCTTTGCGCAGCTTGAGATACTGGCCATACTTACTCCTCCCCTTTTTAAAGGACAGTCTCTTTAAGAGGGTTCTGATCTCATCCTTGACATCCTCCCACCAGGCGGCCATATCATCATAGAAGTCCACCCGCTCTAGCTGACTCTGCATGAAGGAATGAACACATGTCTGAACATAGTCATCCTCCAACATACTAGAGTTGAGCTTCCATAGCCCCCTACCAATATCTGGGCGCTTAGTGGCTCCTAAACAGAAAACCAAGGCCATATGATCTGAATATGGGACAACTTTCTCACACATCTCACTAACCATTTCTGCAGGACTCACAAACGCCATGTCAATCCTACTGCTCCTGTCAGAACATGTGTATGTAAATTTTGGCTTTCTACCGCCCCGTGTAAAGACATCACTTAACCCGGACTGCAAGATCATGTTATTAAGGACTTTTGAGTCCCTGGCCACCGCTCTACCTGAGGACCTGTCACCTGAAGTCCTAGTGACATTGAAATCCCCGGCCATTATAACAGGGACAGCTGTAAACAGATATGGCTTGACATCATTAAACAACTGGACCCTTTCTGTCACTGTCTGCGGGCCATAGATATTTATGAGCCGGAGCCTTCTACCATGTATAGTGACCTCAAGGATCAGACACCTTCCCATGATGACCTCTGTCATCCTATGTATTGTCACATCCCTGGTGGTAAACAATATGGCCACCCCGGCATAAGGCTCCACAGCCAGTGACCAGAAAGAGGGACCAGACGTCCATTCCCTCTCAGCCTCACGTAGGTGCCCCAGTGTAGTCAGGCGTGTCTCCTGTAAGAAGATGACATCTCTGTCCAGATATCTAAGATGGTCATAAACTATGTGCCGTGTCCTCTTCACTTTAATACTGTTCACATTACTTGAAGCAAGTTTTAAAGTAAACCCAGCCATGATAAGATAGTACAAGAAGAGCAGAGACCTGACGCCCATCATCACAAGTCAGAATCTGAGTCCCGCTGTCCACCACCTGTCTCCATGTCTGACTCTGCATTAGCTTTTACAGTCTGGGGTTTTCTTTTTATTGGGGGTTGGTCCCTTGTGTCATCATCACATTCGTCCTCTATTCTTTTTAACTCTGTGTCTAAATCACCGTCAAACTCTGACAGAACCTCGTATCTGTTGGACACGACCATTACTCCTGCCCCATTGTTGACCTTTTTCTGACTGGTGGTATACTCTCTCTCTGGCCTGCGGGATGAGGTGTCTTTTTTCCTTCTTTAAATTTTCTGGGCCTTACTTTCCTCAGATGCAGATGGGGATACAGAAGAGGATACCCCCGGTTGCTGCTGGTCCTGTGGGACAACCTCCATTCCACCTTGTGTGTTTTCTAACTGCTGAGGTGTTGGTGCGGTGTTACCCAAGTCTGGCTGGACCTCCTGTCTTGTTAATATAGACCCAGATATCAAAATCTCCTCCTCTACAGCCTCTGCCCCCGCCACAAGGTCCTCATCAGGAAGCTCCCGGCAGATGTTGTGCCAGGCATTGGGACAGTCCCGGTGAGGGTGACCGATCTCACCACAGAGATTGCACCTGATGTTCTGGCAGTCAGCACTTAGGTGACCAGTTTCCCCACATAGATTACATTTTACCACTGTACATGTATTTGCCAGATGGCCAGGTTTACCACATTTAAAGCACTTTCTGGGCTGACCAGGGTAGAAACAAACGCCCTTTTCCCTCCCAATGAAGAAGGAGTTGGGCAGATGTTGTGTGATGTTCCCATGTTGGCGCAGCTTCACCAGGACCTTCCACCCTCCAGTCCAGATACCGTCATCATCTCTGTTCTTGGTGAGATCAGACACCAGGTCACAATGTCTGCGGAGCCACACCACAATGTCCTGGGGAGGAACAGCTTCATTCCAGAAGATGATGTTTATGATGACGGTATCTGGCTTGGATATGGGAATAAAACTGAATTTACTCCATCCATCCTTGTCTCTGAATCTGGGGAAGTTGGACCAGAACCTATCCAGATTAGACATGAGCTTAAAGCTGACATCATAGCCCTGTCTATCTGGTAGGTTTATTACTGCCAAGATGTCCGCTGGCACAAACCCCATCTGGTGGCACAGGAGCTCCCTCACCACAAACCTCCTATCCGGAAGGTCCTCCTTGGCACCTCTGTGCCGGAATCGCACAACATTCCTCCTTTTAAATGCCTGGCCAGTGTAATTGGCGCTGGAGGTGAAGGATGGAGCACCACGGCTCCAGGCATTTCTAGGAGGAACCTGGCGGGTACCTGCGTCCTGTCTTACAGGGTTGGGGTCTACTCTAGGGGGCCCTGCCACATTTGCTGTGCTTGTGGGTAAAGGGGGGAAATCCTGCACAGTATTTTGTACAATAACACCTGTCCCATCCACCTCTATATCATCATCAGACACAACACCCCACACAGATTGTGCACCCCCTCCAGCCACCGACCCCTCAGGAACATCACAGTCCGCACCCCCAGTCCGTGCCCCAACATTATCACAATCCACACCCCCAGTCCGTGCCCCAACATTAGTGCTCTGCTCCATCACCCCATCACCTTCATACACTGGTAAAAGTCCAATGTCCTGCTGATGTACTGGGACTTCTGGGACTTGTGGTGCCTCTGTTGGTCTCTGCTCCTGCTCAGGCCCAGCTGCAGGTTCCTGTGGCTGTTGTTCCTCGCCATACTTGCATATGTCCCCATCCTGGAAAGAGAACCGTGCCGGCTGTATGAGGGGTCTTGTCCCTTGCTGGGGCTCCTCCGGGGTGATGTCCGGTTCTATATCAGGTTTGGAGTCTGCTTCAAAGTTCAGCCTGTAGTTGGAGAATCGTTCCTGGTTCTTATACGTCTCTGCCAGTGGCCCCATCTTTACCAGTATACAGTCCATCTCCTTTACAATATCTGCGAGCTCAATGCTGAGTGTGTACAGTCTCTTATCATGTAGAGTCTTATACTGGGGATTTGCAGCCTTTAGCATATACACTGAGTCAATCTGCATGTGCAGCATACCCTTCAGGTGCTTGAGCTCCTCCATCCTCCTCACCAGAGCAGGGATCTCCTCCGCCAGCTGTAGCTCTGGTGCCCGGGCGGTCTCTTTGCCCTGCTGGTGGGGTTTGGGCAGTCTCTGAGGCTCCTTGAATGTATCAGACCCATGAGCAGCTGTATCAAGGTCTCTGGCCTGGGATCTGGTGCGGCCTGAGCGGGTCATGCTGGAGACCACATCTTGTTTCTGCAGGTTCTCTTGCAGTGTTTGTCTCTCCAGTGATGTCCTCCTGTGTCTCTGTGCTGGAGAGTGGAGCTGCACACCTGCTGCATATGATCCACTCTGCCCCAGCTCCTGTGCACCATCATGGCCTGGAATAGCAGACTCTGGGTCTCTTACAGAGGTTTCTTTCTTGGAGTCTCTTGGTTGTTCACCAAGCTGAGAGCCTTGGCCGGCCGACTGTATAATATCACACTCACATACACTTGCTGCTTCTTTCTTTACTTTACTCACATCCATGTCTTTACTTTCTTTCTTTGCACTTGCAGTGCTTCCATGCTGAGGACTTCTTTGTGGAAAATCCACTTTAGGATTTACCTCCATATCAGAAAGAGCATTGGAGTTTTCATCCAGTGTAGGCCGAGAAGCCTGGGCCTTGCTTGGGGAGCTTCCCCGCCCAGGGTGGCCCCGCCCTGGGCTTGCTCCAGACATGAGGAGAACCACAGACACACAACCTCACAGCTAGGAGGCAGTATTATAGTAGTTATATTGTTGTATATAGGAGCAGTATTATAGTAGTTATATTGTTGTATATAGGAGCAGTATTATAGTAGTTATATTCTTGTATACAGGAGCAGTATTATAGTAGTTATATTCTTGTATACAGGAGCAGTATTATAGTAGTTATATTGATGTATATAGGAGCAGTATTATAGTAGTTATATTCTTGTACATAGGAGCAGTATTATAGTAGTTATATTCTTGTATATAGGAGCAGTATTATAGTAGTTATAATCTTGTACATATTTGCAGTATTATAGTAGTTATATTCTTGTATATAGGAGCAGTATTATAGTAGTTATATTCTTGTATATAGGGGGCAGTATTATAGTAGTTATATTCTTGTATATAGGAGCAGTATTATAGTAGTTATATTCTTGTATATAGGAGCAGTATTATAGTAGTTATATTCTTGTATACAGGAGCAGTATTATAGTAGTTATATTCTTGTATATAGGAGCAGTATTATAGTAGTTATATTCTTGTATATAGGAGTAGTATTATAGTAGTTATATTCTTGTATATAGGAGCAGTATTATACCAGTTATATTCTTGTATATAGGAGCAGTATTATTGTAGTTATATTCTTGTATATAGGAGCAGTATTATAGTAGTTATATTCTTGTATATAGGAGGCAGTATTATAGTAGTTATATTCTTGTATATAGAAGTATTATAGTAGTTATATTCTTGTCCATAGGAGCAGTATTATAGTAGTTATATTCTTGTACATAGGTGCAGTATTATAGTAGTTATATTCTTGTACATAGGAGGCAGTATTATAGTAGTTATATTCATGTATATAGGAGCAGTATTATAGTAGTTATATTCTTGTATATAGGAGCAGTATTATAGTAGTTATATTCTTGTATATAGGAGCAGTATTATAGTAGTTATATTCTTGTATATAGGAGCAGTATTATAGTAGTTATATTCTTGTATATAGAAGGCAGTATTATAGTAGTTATATTCTTGTATATAGGAGCAGTATTATAGTAGTTATATTCTTGTATATAGGAGCAGTATTATAGTAGTTATATTCTTGTATATAGGAGGCAGTATTATAGTAGTTATATTCTTGTATATAGGAGGCAATTTTTATTAGTAAAAAAAAAACAGAAATATTACAGTACATTCGACCACAAAAACTAAATGAAAACAATAATCACGTATTATATATCATACACTTGCATTAAAGAGAAAATAAATAAATAACAACACAAAAACATCATGAAGGTGAATATTATTCTATATGTACGTTCCTCCATAATGAACGATTTTTCCCATCCTTCCTGACCTCCAAACATTTGATCCACCTCAGTTCTGACATGATCAGGTCCACTGCTCTCCTATCATGGAAGGGTTCACTGTACATAGACACGCGGGTTCTGGTGTGCCAGTGATAGTATTTTATGACGGTGATGATCAGATATAACGTCTCCCGGTCAATGTCCCTCACACTAGATGTTACACCATATATAATTTCAGGGTATTTTAGGGTCTGTAGTCTCAGGATCTTAAGCTTCCTGGATATCGCCTGCCATATGTGTCGCCCTCCCCAACACTCCAATATAAAATGTGTCATGGTCTCCTCCTCCTGACACCCCAAGGGACACTTGCGATCTGACAGACTCAGATATCTTAAATTCCCCCTGACAAATAGTTTGCCGTGTAAGGACAGCCAGGCGATGTCATGAAATTTTTTCGGGAGCCTAACACTATTCAGGAGTCTCAGACTGTCCTGTAAGATGGCGGATGTACAGTCCTTCAGAGCTGGCTGTAAATAGAAGAACGTCCTACACACCATGACATACAGGTCCTTACGGGTCTTACACTCTATATAGGACTTCTCAATGCGCCATCTCTTCAGACATCTGAGCCCGTATTCCAGGTACGGGGGGAGGTAGTCACGCGTCCATCTCCCCCTCTTGAGACTGCCGCCTCGCACCCAAGACTCTGCAAAAGGCAATATCCAGTCCCTGATACTATTCGCCCACAGGGAGCTGTTGTTTGAGTCCATGCAACCAAAATTAACTTTTAGAAACATGGAGTCAAAGAACACCCTTGGATTCAGCATATCCAACCCACCCTCTCTCCTCTGTAGGTAGGTGATCCCTCTTTTTATTGGGTTCAACCTGTTCCCCCAAAACATCTGGAAGAACAGGCTAAAGAGCCGAGCGGAGAAACATTCTGGCAAAGGAAAAACGACAGAGACATACAAGAAGACGGGGACCAGGTAAGTCTTCAACATTGTAACCCTTTCTCTATAGGTCAGCCTCCAGTTCTTCCATCGCTGAACCTTTGCATTTCCGGCTTCCAACTTCTCTTCCCAATTTAGTTTGGCATTATCGTCCCTCCCAAATTTGACCCCTAGGATTTTAATATAGGAGGAGGCTCTCACAAATTGGGGCAGATCAAAGTCTGGATCAGAATCAGATATCCAGAGAGCTTGACTCTTCTCAAAGTTGACCAGAGACCCTGAGGCCTCCGAGTAACTTCTGATGGCCATAGACAACATCTCCACCTCACGAGGCTCAGATATCACTACAGTCACATCATCCGCATAGGCAACAACACTCAGGGGCAGGCAGTGGGGGACCGGCACCCCCTGAAAACCACACTCCTGCAGTGACCTCAGAAACGGATCTAAGGCAAATACATACAGCAGCGGACTCAGTGGGCAACCTTGTCTCACCCCCGCCTCAACCCTGAAGGTGTCACCCTGCCAACCATTGATCAGAGGAAAGCTCTCGGCCTCACAATACAAAGTCTTCAGCCAATCGATGAATTGTCCCGGAATACCGTACTTTGACAAAGTGGCCCATAGATACTCGTGATCTACTCTGTCAAAGGCTTTAGCCTGGTCAAGACTGACAACATATCTCCCACACCTCAGGGCTTTACATCTCTCAAACATCTCCCTTATGGAGATCACTGCCCCAGAGATGTTCCGCCCTTTTACTGTGCCATACTGACAGCCTGCCAACAGTGCCGGGGACAGACAAACTAACCTAGAAAACAGGATTTTTGCCAGAATCTTCCTGTCGACATTCAAGAGGGCAATTGGCCTCCAGTTCTTGATGTCACTCGGCTCTTTACCTTTAGACAGCAGAATCAGCGAGGACACTCTCATGGATGGAGGCATCAGGTGACTTTCTAGACAATTTGTGTAAACATCCACGAGGATTGGGGCCAAGAGGTCTCTGAATGTCTTATAGAATTCTGCTGTTATCCCATCCGGACCTGGTGCCTTCTTCAGATGTAACTTATCAATGGCCTCTTTGACCTCTGCCACCGTCAATTCTGCTGTCAAAGGAGAAAAGTCCAAATCATTAGTATCAGGGAGCGGAGTTGTCTCCAAGAATTGGGTCATCTTGTCTCTATCCAAAACCTTCCTCTGAAACAAGTCAGCATAGTACGATCTCACCACCCCCAGGATACCCTCCCGAGATTCCTGCAAAACACCCTGGGAGTCAGTGAGACCGGTGACAGATTTATTTGCCACCCGCTCCCGGCAATTCTCAAAGGGATCAGGAGACCCTAAGGACCCATAATCCCTTTCAAGAACCAGGGAGGTATACCTGCTGTACTGATACTGCCTTATCTCAGATTTCAGCTGGTCTATCCTTTGTTGGTCCCCACCCGCCGAATATAGTGACTCCAATTCTTTGCGCAGCTTGAGATACTGGCCATACTTACTCCTCCCCTTTTTAAAGGACAGTCTCTTTAAGAGGGTTCTGATCTCATCCTTGACATCCTCCCACCAGGCGGCCATATCATCATAGAAGTCCACCCGCTCTAGCTGACTCTGCATGAAGGAATGAACACATGTCTGAACATAGTCATCCTCCAACATACTAGAGTTGAGCTTCCATAGCCCCCTACCAATATCTGGGCGCTTAGTGGCTCCTAAACAGAAAACCAAGGCCATATGATCTGAATATGGGACAACTTTCTCACACATCTCACTAACCATTTCTGCAGGACTCACAAACGCCATGTCAATCCTACTGCTCCTGTCAGAACATGTGTATGTAAATTTTGGCTTTCTACCGCCCCGTGTAAAGACATCACTTAACCCGGACTGCAAGATCATGTTATTAAGGACTTTTGAGTCCCTGGCCACCGCTCTACCTGAGGACCTGTCACCTGAAGTCCTAGTGACATTGAAATCCCCGGCCATTATAACAGGGACAGCTGTAAACAGATATGGCTTGACATCATTAAACAACTGGACCCTTTCTGTCACTGTCTGCGGGCCATAGATATTTATGAGCCGGAGCCTTCTACCATGTATAGTGACCTCAAGGATCAGACACCTTCCCATGATGACCTCTGTCATCCTATGTATTGTCACATCCCTGGTGGTAAACAATATGGCCACCCCGGCATAAGGCTCCACAGCCAGTGACCAGAAAGAGGGACCAGACGTCCATTCCCTCTCAGCCTCACGTAGGTGCCCCAGTGTAGTCAGGCGTGTCTCCTGTAAGAAGATGACATCTCTGTCCAGATATCTAAGATGGTCATAAACTATGTGCCGTGTCCTCTTCACTTTAATACTGTTCACATTACTTGAAGCAAGTTTTAAAGTAAACCCAGCCATGATAAGATAGTACAAGAAGAGCAGAGACCTGACGCCCATCATCACAAGTCAGAATCTGAGTCCCGCTGTCCACCACCTGTCTCCATGTCTGACTCTGCATTAGCTTTTACAGTCTGGGGTTTTCTTTTTATTGGGGGTTGGTCCCTTGTGTCATCATCACATTCGTCCTCTATTCTTTTTAACTCTGTGTCTAAATCACCGTCAAACTCTGACAGAACCTCGTATCTGTTGGACACGACCATTACTCCTGCCCCATTGTTGACCTTTTTCTGACTGGTGGTATACTCTCTCTCTGGCCTGCGGGATGAGGTGTCTTTTTTCCTTCTTTTAATTTTCTGGGCCTTACTTTCCTCAGATGCAGATGGGGATACAGAAGAGGATACCCCCGGTTGCTGCTGGTCCTGTGGGACAACCTCCATTCCACCTTGTGTGTTTTCTAACTGCTGAGGTGTTGGTGCGGTGTTACCCAAGTCTGGCTGGACCTCCTGTCTTGTTAATATAGACCCAGATATCAAAATCTCCTCCTCTACAGCCTCTGCCCCCGCCACAAGGTCCTCATCAGGAAGCTCCCGGCAGATGTTGTGCCAGGCATTGGGACAGTCCCGGTGAGGGTGACCGATCTCACCACAGAGATTGCACCTGATGTTCTGGCAGTCAGCACTTAGGTGACCAGTTTCCCCACATAGATTACATTTTACCACTGTACATGTATTTGCCAGATGGCCAGGTTTACCACATTTAAAGCACTTTCTGGGCTGACCAGGGTAGAAACAAACGCCCTTTTCCCTCCCAATGAAGAAGGAGTTGGGCAGATGTTGTGTGATGTTCCCATGTTGGCGCAGCTTCACCAGGACCTTCCACCCTCCAGTCCAGATACCGTCATCATCTCTGTTCTTGGTGAGATCAGACACCAGGTCACAATGTCTGCGGAGCCACACCACAATGTCCTGGGGAGGAACAGCTTCATTCCAGAAGATGATATTGATGATGACGGTATCTGGCTTGGATATGGGAATAAAACTGAATTTACTCCATCCATCCTTGTCTCTGAATCTGGGGAAGTTGGACCAGAACCTATCCAGATTAGACATGAGCTTAAAGCTGACATCATAGCCCTGTCTATCTGGAAGGTTTATTACTGCCAAGATGTCCGCTGGCACAAACCCCATCTGGTGGCACAGGAGCTCCCTCACCACAAACCTCCTATCCGGAAGGTCCTCCTTGGCACCTCTGTGCCGGAATCGCACAACATTCCTCCTTTTAAATGCCTGGCCAGTGTAATTGGCGCTGGAGGTGAAGGATGGAGCACCACGGCTCCAGGCATTTCTAGGAGGAACCTGGTGGGTACCTGCGTCCTGTCTTACAGGGTTGGGGTCTACTCTAGGGGGCCCTGCCACATTTGCTGTGCTTGTGGGTAAAGGGGGGAAATCCTGCACAGTATTTTGTACAATAACACCTGTCCCATCCACCTCTATATCATCATCAGACACAACACCCCACACAGATTGTGCACCCCCTCCAGCCACCGACCCCTCAGGAACATCACAGTCCGCACCCCCAGTCCGTGCCCCAACATTATCACAATCCACACCCCCAGTCCGTGCCCCAACATTAGTGCTCTGCTCCATCACCCCATCACCTTCATACACTGGTAAAAGTCCAATGTCCTGCTGATGTACTGGGACTTCTGGGACTTGTGGTGCCTCTGTTGGTCTCTGCTCCTGCTCAGGCCCAGCTGCAGGTTCCTGTGGCTGTTGTTCCTCGCCATACTTGCATATGTCCCCATCCTGGAAAGAGAACCGTGCCGGCTGTATGAGGGGTCTTGTCCCTTGCTGGGGCTCCTCCGGGGTGATGTCCGGTTCTATATCAGGTTTGGAGTCTGCTTCAAAGTTCAGCCTGTAGTTGGAGAATCGTTCCTGGTTCTTATACGTCTCTGCCAGTGGCCCCATCTTTACCAGTATACAGTCCATCTCCTTTACAATATCTGCGAGCTCAATGCTGAGTGTGTACAGTCTCTTATCATGTAGAGTCTTATACTGGGGATTTGCAGCCTTTAGCATATACACTGAGTCAATCTGCATGTGCAGCATACCCTTCAGGTGCTTGAGCTCCTCCATCCTCCTCACCAGAGCAGGGATCTCCTCCGCCAGCTGTAGCTCTGGTGCCCGGGCGGTCTCTTTGCCCTGCTGGTGGGGTTTGGGCAGTCTCTGAGGCTCCTTGAATGTATCAGACCCATGAGCAGCTGTATCAAGGTCTCTGGCCTGGGATCTGGTGCGGCCTGAGCGGGTCATGCTGGAGACCACATCTTGTTTCTGCAGGTTCTCTTGCAGTGTTTGTCTCTCCAGTGATGTCCTCCTGTGTCTCTGTGCTGGAGAGTGGAGCTGCACACCTGCTGCATATGATCCACTCTGCCCCAGCTCCTGTGCACCTCCATGGCCTGGAATAGCAGACTCTGGGTCTCTTACAGAGGTTTCTTTCTTGGAGTCTCTTGGTTGTTCACCAAGCTGAGAGCCTTGGCCGGCCGACTGTATAATATCACACTCACATACACTTGCTGCTTCTTTCTTTACTTTACTCACATCCATGTCTTTACTTTCTTTCTTTGCACTTGCAGTGCTTCCATGCTGAGGACTTCTTTGTGGAAAATCCACTTTAGGATTTACCTCCATATCAGAAAGAGCATTGGAGTTTTCATCCAGTGTAGGCCGAGAAGCCTGGGCCTTGCTTGGGGAGCTTCCCCGCCCAGGGTGGCCCCGCCCTGGGCTTGCTCCAGACATGAGGAGAACCACAGACACACAACCTCACAGCTAGGAGGCAGTATTATAGTAGTTATATTCTTGTATATAGGAGAAGTATTATAGTAGTTATATTCTTGTATATAGGAGCAGTATTATAGTAGTTATATTCTTGTATATAGGAGGCAATTTTTATTAGTAAAAAAAAAAACAGAAATATTACAGTACATTCGACCACAAAAACTAAATGAAAACAATAATCACGTATTATATATCATACACTTGCATTAAAGAGAAAATAAATAAATAACAACACAAAAACATCATGAAGGTGAATATTATTCTATATGTACGTTCCTCCATAATGAACGATTTTTCCCATCCTTCCTGACCTCCAAACATTTGATCCACCTCAGTTCTGACATGATCAGGTCCACTGCTCTCCTATCATGGAAGGGTTCACTGTACATAGACACGCGGGTTCTGGTGTGCCAGTGATAGTATTTTATGACGGTGATGATCAGATATAACGTCTCCCGGTCAATGTCCCTCACACTAGATGTTACACCATATATAATTTCAGGGTATTTTAGGGTCTGTAGTCTCAGGATCTTAAGCTTCCTGGATATCGCCTGCCATATGTGTCGCCCTCCCCAACACTCCAATATAAAATGTGTCATGGTCTCCTCCTCCTGACACCCCAAGGGACACTTGCGATCTGACAGACTCAGATATCTTAAATTCCCCCTGACAAATAGTTTGCCGTGTAAGGACAGCCAGGCGATGTCATGAAATTTTTTCGGGAGCCTAACACTATTCAGGAGTCTCAGACTGTCCTGTAAGATGGCGGATGTACAGTCCTTCAGAGCTGGCTGTAAATAGAAGAACGTCCTACACACCATGACATACAGGTCCTTACGGGTCTTACACTCTATATAGGACTTCTCAATGCGCCATCTCTTCAGACATCTGAGCCCGTATTCCAGGTACGGGGGGAGGTAGTCACGCGTCCATCTCCCCCTCTTGAGACTGCCGCCTCGCACCCAAGACTCTGCAAAAGGCAATATCCAGTCCCTGATACTATTCGCCCACAGGGAGCTGTTGTTTGAGTCCATGCAACCAAAATTAACTTTTAGAAACATGGAGTCAAAGAACACCCTTGGATTCAGCATATCCAACCCACCCTCTCTCCTCTGTAGGTAGGTGATCCCTCTTTTTATTGGGTTCAACCTGTTCCCCCAAAACATCTGGAAGAACAGGCTAAAGAGCCGAGCGGAGAAACATTCTGGCAAAGGAAAAACGACAGAGACATACAAGAAGACGGGGACCAGGTAAGTCTTCAACATTGTAACCCTTTCTCTATAGGTCAGCCTCCAGTTCTTCCATCGCTGAACCTTTGCATTTCCGGCTTCCAACTTCTCTTCCCAATTTAGTTTGGCATTATCGTCCCTCCCAAATTTGACCCCTAGGATTTTAATATAGGAGGAGGCTCTCACAAATTGGGGCAGATCAAAGTCTGGATCAGAATCAGATATCCAGAGAGCTTGACTCTTCTCAAAGTTGACCAGAGACCCTGAGGCCTCCGAGTAACTTCTGATGGCCATAGACAACATCTCCACCTCACGAGGCTCAGATATCACTACAGTCACATCATCCGCATAGGCAACAACACTCAGGGGCAGGGAGTGGGGGACCGGCACCCCCTGAAAACCACACTCCTGCAGTGACCTCAGAAACGGATCTAAGGCAAATACATACAGCAGCGGACTCAGTGGGCAACCTTGTCTCACCCCCGCCTCAACCCTGAAGGTGTCACCCTGCCAACCATTGATCAGAGGAAAGCTCTCGGCCTCACAATACAAAGTCTTCAGCCAATCGATGAATTGTCCCGGAATACCGTACTTTGACAAAGTGGCCCATAGATACTCGTGATCTACTCTGTCAAAGGCTTTAGCCTGGTCAAGACTGACAACATATCTCCCACACCTCAGGGCTTTACATCTCTCAAACATCTCCCTTATGGAGATCACTGCCCCAGAGATGTTCCGCCCTTTTACTGTGCCATACTGACAGCCTGCCAACAGTGCCGGGGACAGACAAACTAACCTAGAAAACAGGATTTTTGCCAGAATCTTCCTGTCGACATTCAAGAGGGCAATTGGCCTCCAGTTCTTGATGTCACTCGGCTCTTTACCTTTAGACAGCAGAATCAGCGAGGACACTCTCATGGATGGAGGCATCAGGTGACTTTCTAGACAATTTGTGTAAACATCCACGAGGATTGGGGCCAAGAGGTCTCTGAATGTCTTATAGAATTCTGCTGTTATCCCATCCGGACCTGGTGCCTTCTTCAGATGTAACTTATCAATGGCCTCTTTGACCTCTGCCACCGTCAATTCTGCTGTCAAAGGAGAAAAGTCCAAATCATTAGTATCAGGGAGCGGAGTTGTCTCCAAGAATTGGGTCATCTTGTCTCTATCCAAAACCTTCCTCTGAAACAAGTCAGCATAGTACGATCTCACCACCCCCAGGATACCCTCCCGAGATTCCTGCAAAACACCCTGGGAGTCAGTGAGACCGGTGACAGATTTATTTGCCACCCGCTCCCGGCAATTCTCAAAGGGATCAGGAGACCCTAAGGACCCATAATCCCTTTCAAGAACCAGGGAGGTATACCTGCTGTACTGATACTGCCTTATCTCAGATTTCAGCTGGTCTATCCTTTGTTGGTCCCCACCCGCCGAATATAGTGACTCCAATTCTTTGCGCAGCTTGAGATACTGGCCATACTTACTCCTCCCCTTTTTAAAGGACAGTCTCTTTAAGAGGGTTCTGATCTCATCCTTGACATCCTCCCACCAGGCGGCCATATCATCATAGAAGTCCACCCGCTCTAGCTGACTCTGCATGAAGGAATGAACACATGTCTGAACATAGTCATCCTCCAACATACTAGAGTTGAGCTTCCATAGCCCCCTACCAATATCTGGGCGCTTAGTGGCTCCTAAACAGAAAACCAAGGCCATATGATCTGAATATGGGACAACTTTCTCACACATCTCACTAACCATTTCTGCAGGACTCACAAACGCCATGTCAATCCTACTGCTCCTGTCAGAACATGTGTATGTAAATTTTGGCTTTCTACCGCCCCGTGTAAAGACATCACTTAACCCGGACTGCAAGATCATGTTATTAAGGACTTTTGAGTCCCTGGCCACCGCTCTACCTGAGGACCTGTCACCTGAAGTCCTAGTGACATTGAAATCCCCGGCCATTATAACAGGGACAGCTGTAAACAGATATGGCTTGACATCATTAAACAACTGGACCCTTTCTGTCACTGTCTGCGGGCCATAGATATTTATGAGCCGGAGCCTTCTACCATGTATAGTGACCTCAAGGATCAGACACCTTCCCATGATGACCTCTGTCATCCTATGTATTGTCACATCCCTGGTGGTAAACAATATGGCCACCCCGGCATAAGGCTCCACAGCCAGTGACCAGAAAGAGGGACCAGACGTCCATTCCCTCTCAGCCTCACGTAGGTGCCCCAGTGTAGTCAGGCGTGTCTCCTGTAAGAAGATGACATCTCTGTCCAGATATCTAAGATGGTCATAAACTATGTGCCGTGTCCTCTTCACTTTAATACTGTTCACATTACTTGAAGCAAGTTTTAAAGTAAACCCAGCCATGATAAGATAGTACAAGAAGAGCAGAGACCTGACGCCCATCATCACAAGTCAGAATCTGAGTCCCGCTGTCCACCACCTGTCTCCATGTCTGACTCTGCATTAGCTTTTACAGTCTGGGGTTTTCTTTTTATTGGGGGTTGGTCCCTTGTGTCATCATCACATTCGTCCTCTATTCTTTTTAACTCTGTGTCTAAATCACCGTCAAACTCTGACAGAACCTCGTATCTGTTGGACACGACCATTACTCCTGCCCCATTGTTGACCTTTTTCTGACTGGTGGTATACTCTCTCTCTGGCCTGCGGGATGAGGTGTCTTTTTTCCTTCTTTTAATTTTCTGGGCCTTACTTTCCTCAGATGCAGATGGGGATACAGAAGAGGATACCCCCGGTTGCTGCTGGTCCTGTGGGACAACCTCCATTCCACCTTGTGTGTTTTCTAACTGCTGAGGTGTTGGTGCGGTGTTACCCAAGTCTGGCTGGACCTCCTGTCTTGTTAATATAGACCCAGATATCAAAATCTCCTCCTCTACAGCCTCTGCCCCCGCCACAAGGTCCTCATCAGGAAGCTCCCGGCAGATGTTGTGCCAGGCATTGGGACAGTCCCGGTGAGGGTGACCGATCTCACCACAGAGATTGCACCTGATGTTCTGGCAGTCAGCACTTAGGTGACCAGTTTCCCCACATAGATTACATTTTACCACTGTACATGTATTTGCCAGATGGCCAGGTTTACCACATTTAAAGCACTTTCTGGGCTGACCAGGGTAGAAACAAACGCCCTTTTCCCTCCCAATGAAGAAGGAGTTGGGCAGATGTTGTGTGATGTTCCCATGTTGGCGCAGCTTCACCAGGACCTTCCACCCTCCAGTCCAGATACCGTCATCATCTCTGTTCTTGGTGAGATCAGACACCAGGTCACAATGTCTGCGGAGCCACACCACAATGTCCTGGGGAGGAACAGCTTCATTCCAGAAGATGATGTTTATGATGACGGTATCTGGCTTGGATATGGGAATAAAACTGAATTTACTCCATCCATCCTTGTCTCTGAATCTGGGGAAGTTGGACCAGAACCTATCCAGATTAGACATGAGCTTAAAGCTGACATCATAGCCCTGTCTATCTGGAAGGTTTATTACTGCCAAGATGTCCGCTGGCACAAACCCCATCTGGTGGCACAGGAGCTCCCTCACCACAAACCTCCTATCCGGAAGGTCCTCCTTGGCACCTCTGTGCCGGAATCGCACAACATTCCTCCTTTTAAATGCCTGGCCAGTGTAATTGGCGCTGGAGGTGAAGGATGGAGCACCACGGCTCCAGGCATTTCTAGGAGGAACCTGGCGGGTACCTGCGTCCTGTCTTACAGGGTTGGGGTCTACTCTAGGGGGCCCTGCCACATTTGCTGTGCTTGTGGGTAAAGGGGGGAAATCCTGCACAGTATTTTGTACAATAACACCTGTCCCATCCACCTCTATATCATCATCAGACACAACACCCCACACAGATTGTGCACCCCCTCCAGCCACCGACCCCTCAGGAACATCACAGTCCGCACCCCCAGTCCGTGCCCCAACATTATCACAATCCACACCCCCAGTCCGTGCCCCAACATTAGTGCTCTGCTCCATCACCCCATCACCTTCATACACTGGTAAAAGTCCAATGTCCTGCTGATGTACTGGGACTTCTGGGACTTGTGGTGCCTCTGTTGGTCTCTGCTCCTGCTCAGGCCCAGCTGCAGGTTCCTGTGGCTGTTGTTCCTCGCCATACTTGCATATGTCCCCATCCTGGAAAGAGAACCGTGCCGGCTGTATGAGGGGTCTTGTCCCTTGCTGGGGCTCCTCCGGGGTGATGTCCGGTTCTATATCAGGTTTGGAGTCTGCTTCAAAGTTCAGCCTGTAGTTGGAGAATCGTTCCTGGTTCTTATACGTCTCTGCCAGTGGCCCCATCTTTACCAGTATACAGTCCATCTCCTTTACAATATCTGCGAGCTCAATGCTGAGTGTGTACAGTCTCTTATCATGTAGAGTCTTATACTGGGGATTTGCAGCCTTTAGCATATACACTGAGTCAATCTGCATGTGCAGCATACCCTTCAGGTGCTTGAGCTCCTCCATCCTCCTCACCAGAGCAGGGATCTCCTCCGCCAGCTGTAGCTCTGGTGCCCGGGCGGTCTCTTTGCCCTGCTGGTGGGGTTTGGGCAGTCTCTGAGGCTCCTTGAATGTATCAGACCCATGAGCAGCTGTATCAAGGTCTCTGGCCTGGGATCTGGTGCGGCCTGAGCGGGTCATGCTGGAGACCACATCTTGTTTCTGAAGGTTCTCTTGCAGTGTTTGTCTCTCCAGTGATGTCCTCCTGTGTCTCTGTGCTGGAGAGTGGAGCTGCACACCTGCTGCATATGATCCACTCTGCCCCATCTCCTGTGCACCTCCATGGCCTGGAATAGCAGACTCTGGGTCTCTTACAGAGGTTTCTTTCTTGGAGTCTCTTGGTTGTTCACCAAGCTGAGAGCCTTGGCCGGCCGACTGTATAATATCACACTCACATACACTTGCTGCTTCTTTCTTTACTTTACTCACATCCATGTCTTTACTTTCTTTCTTTGCACTGGCAGCGCTTCCATGCTGAGGACTTCTTTGTGGAAAATCCACTTTAGGATTTACCTCCATATCAGAAAGAGCATTGGAGTTTTCATCCAGTGTAGGCCGAGAAGCCTGGGCCTTGCTTGGGGAGCTTCCCCGCCCAGGGTGGCCCCGCCCTGGGCTTGCTCCAGACATGAGGAGAACCACAGACACACAACCTCACAGCTAGGAGGCAGTATTATAGTAGTTATATTCTTGTATATAGGAGGCAGTATTATAGTAGTTATATTCTTGTATATAGGAGCAGTATTATAGTAGTTATATTATTGTATATAGGAGCAGTATTATAGTAGTTATATTCTTGTATATAGGAGCATTATTATAGTAGTTATATTCTTGTATATAGGAGCATTATTATAGTAGTTATATTCTTGTATATAGGAGCAGTATTATAGTAGTTATATTCTTGTATATAGAAGTATTATAGTAGTTATATTCTTGTATATAGGAGCAGTATTATAGTAGTTATATTCTTGTATATAGGAGCAGTATTATAGTAGTTATATTCTTGTATATAGTAGCAGTATTATAGTAGTTATATTCTTGTACATAGGTGCAGTATTATAGTAGTTATATTCTTGTATATAGGAGCAGTATTATAGTAGTTATATTCTTGTATATAGGTGCAGTATTATAGTAGTTATATTCTTGTATATAGGTGCAGTATTATAGTAGTTATATTCTTGTATATAGGAGCAGTATTATAGTAGTTATATTCTTGTATATAGGTGCAGTATTATAGTAGTTATATTCTTGTATATAGTAGCAGTATTATAGTAGTTATATTCTTGTATATAGGTGCAGTATTATAGTAGTTATATTCTTGTATATAGGAGCAGTATTGTAGTAGTTATATTCTTGTATATAGGAGCAGTATTATAGTAGTTATATTCTTGTATATAGGAGCAGTATTATAGTAATTATAGTCTTGTATATAGGAGCAGTATTATAGTAATTATAGTCTTGTATATAGGAGCAGTATTATTGTAGTTATATTCTTGTACATAAGGACCATGGGGGAGATTTATCAAAAGGAAGAGGAAAAGTTGCCCAGTTGCCCATAGCAACCAATCAGATCGCTTCTTTCATTTTGCAGAGGCCTTGTTAAAAATGAAAGAAGCGATCTGATTTGTTGCTATGGGCAACTGGGCAACTTTTCCTCTGGACAGGTTTTGATAAATTCCCCCCCCCATGTCTTTGAACACACAAGTAAAATCTAGACCTGCACCTCTCTATTATAGAAGTGTAACAAAGCTGATATAGATTCCTGAGAAGAAAGTAAAGTGGGATTCCTGTGGATATATCAGGGTTAGGTAGTTTATATCCTGCTAAATGTTTACTCAGGCAACAAAAAATGCTTAGAAACAAGGGACCTAAATTATTAATCATGGTTTACCTAAAATAAGTTGATACTTGTAAAATGAAGATTGTCTCGGCTGAACCTGCTGACCCCGCGCTGCACAATAGAACATTCTCTCCTAACTCACAGATTGCTGCTGGCGAAACACTGACCCAACAACATGTCTATAATAACCGTAAGAGAGAAACACTGCAGCACAACATCAACAGAAAATATACAGTATATACCAGCATGGTCCATATCACTATATACAGGAGATATATAACTTATACCAGCTGTACATATATATTATATACAGTATATACCAGGTTATACCAGCATGGTCCATATCACTATATACAGGAGATATATAACTTATACCAGCTGTACATATATATTATATACAGTATATACCCAGGTTATACCAGCATGGTCCATATCACTATATACAGGAGATATATAACTTATACCAGCTGTACATATATATTATATACAGTATATACCAGGTTATACCAGCATGGTCCATATCACTATATACAGGAGATATATATAACTTATACCAGCTGTACATATATATTATATACAGTATATACCAGGTTATACCAGCATGGTCCATATCACTATATACAGGAGATATATAACTTATACCAGCTGTACATATATATTATGTACAGTATATACCAGGTTATACCAGCATGGTCCATATCACTATATACAGGAGATATATAACTTATACCAGCTGTACATATATATTATATACAGTATATACCAGGTTATACCAGCATGGTCCATATCACTATATACAGGAGATATATAACTTATACCAGCTGTACATATATATTATGTACAGTATATACCAGCATGGTCCATATCACTATATACAGGAGATATATAACTTATACCAGCTGCACATATATATTATATACAGTATATACCAGGTTATACCAGCATGGTCCATATCACTATATACAGGAGATATATAACTTATACCAGCTGTACATATATATTATATACAGTATATACCCAGGTTATACCAGCATGGTCCATATCACTATATACAGGAGATATATAACATATACCAGCTGTACATATATAATTATATACAGTATATACCCAGGTTATACCAGCATGGTCCATATCACTATATACAGGAGATATATAACTTATACCAGCTGCACATATATATTATATACAGTATATACCAGGTTATACCAGCATGGTCCATATCACTATATACAGGAGATATATAACTTATACCAGCTGTACATATATATATTATATACAGTATATACCAGGTTATACCAGCATGGTCCATATCACTATATATATATATAACTTATACCAGCTGTACATATATATTATATACAGTATATACCAGGTTATACCAGCATGGTCCATATCACTATATATATATATATAACTTATACCAGCTGTATACATATAATTATATACAGTATATACCAGGTTATACCAGCATGGTCCATATCACTATATACAGGAGATATATAACTTATACCAGCTGTACATATATATTATATACAGTATATACCAGGTTATACCAGCATGGTCCATATCACTATATACAGGAGATATATAACTTATACCAGCTGTACATATATATTATATACAGTATATACCAGGTTATACCAGCATGGTCCATATCACTATATACAGGAGATATATAACTTATACCAGCTGTACACATATATTATATACAGTATATACACAGGTTATACCAGCATGGTCCATATCACTATATACAGGAGATATATAACTTATACCAGCTGTACATATATAATTATATACAGTATATACCAGGTTATACTAGCATGGTCCATATCACTATATACAGGAGATATATAACTTATACCAGCTGTACATATATATTATATACAGTATATACCTAGGTTATACCAGCATGGTCCATATCACTATATACAGGAGATATATAACTTATACCAGCTGTACATATATAATTATATACAGTATATACCCAGGTTATACCAGCATGGTCCATATCACTATATACAGGAGATATATAACTTATACCAGCTGTACATATATAATTATATACAGTATATACCCAGGTTATACCAGCATGGTCCATATCACTATATACAGGAGATATATAACTTATACCAGCTGTACATATATAATTATATACAGTATATACCAGCATGGTCCATATCACTATATACAGGAGATATATAACTTATACCAGCTGTACATATATAATTATATACAGTATATACCGGGGTTATACCAGCATGGTCCATATCACTATATACAGGAGATATATAACTTATACCAGCTGTACATATATATATTATATACAGTATATACCAGCATGGTCCATATCACTATATACAGGAGATATATAACTTATACCAGCTGTACATATATATTATATACAGTATATACCCAGGTTATACCAGCATGGTCCATATCACTATATACAGGAGATATATAACTTATACCAGCTGTACATATATATTATATACAGTATATACCAGGTTATACCAGCATGGTCCATATCACTATATATAGGAGATATATAACTTATACCAGCTGTACATATATAATTATATACAGTATATACCAGGTTATACCAGCATGGTCCATATCACTATATACAGGAGATATATATCTTATACCAGCTGTACATATATAATTATATACAATATATACAAAGGTTATACCAGCATGGTCCATATCACTATATACAGGAGATATATAACTTATACCAGCTGTACATATATAATTATATACAGTATATACCCAGGTTATACCAGCATGGTCCATATCACTATATACAGGAGATATATAACTTATACCAGCTGTACATATATAATTATATACAGTATATACCCAGGTTATACCAGCATGGTCCATATCACTATATACAGGAGATATATAACTTATACCAGCTGTACATATATATTATATACAGTATATACCAGGTTATACCAGCATGGTCCATATCACTATATACAGGAGATATATAACTTATACCAGCTGTACATATATATTATATACAGTATATACCAGGTTATACCAGCATGGTCCATATCACTATATACAGGAGATATATAACTTATACCAGCTGTACATATATATTATATACAGTATATACCAGGTTATACCAGCATGGTCCATATCACTATATACAGGAGATATATAACTTATACCAGCTGTACACATATATTATATACAGTATATACACAGGTTATACCAGCATGGTCCATATCATTATATACAGGAGATATATAACTTATACCAGCTGTACATATATAATTATATACAGTATATACCAGGTTATACCAACATGGTCCATATCACTATATACAGGAGATATATATCTTATACCAGCTGTGCATATATAATTATATACAGTATATACCCAGGTTATACCAGCATGGTCCATATCACTATATACAGGATATATATAACTTATACCAGCTGTACATATATATAATATACAGTATATACCCGGTTATACCAGCATGGTCCATATCACTATATACAGGAGATATATAACTTATACCAGCTGTACATATATATTTTATACAGTATATACAACCAGGTTATACCAGCATGGTCCATATCACTATATACAGGAAATATATAACTTATACCAGCTGTACATATATATTATATACAGTATATACCAGGTTATACCAGCATGGTCCATATCACTATATACAGAAGATATATAACTTATACCAGCTGTACATATATTATATACAGTATATACCAGGTTATACCAGCATGGTCCATATCACTATATACATGAGATATATAACTTATACCAGCTGTACATATATATTATATACAGTATATACTCAGGTTATAACAGCATGGTCCATATCACTATATACAGGAGATATATAACTTATACCAGCTGTACATATATTATATACAGTATATACCAGGTTATACCAGCATGGTCCATATCACTATATACAGGAGATATATAACTAATACCAGCTGTACATATATATATTATATACAGTATATACCCAGGTTATACCAGCAGGGTCCATATCACTATATACAGGAGATATATAACTTATACCAGCTGTACATATATAATTATATACAGTATATACTAGGTTATACCAGCATGGTCCATATCACTATATACAGGAGATATATAACTAATACCAGCTGTACATATATATATTATATACAGTATATACCCAGGTTATACCAGCAGGGTCCATATCACTATATACAGGAGATATATAACTTATACCAACTGTACATATATAATTATATACAGTATATACCAGGTTATACCAGCATGGTCCATATCACTATATACAGGGGATATATATAACTTATACCAGCTGTACATATATATTATATACAGTATATACCCAGGTTATGCCAGCATGGTCCATATCATTATATACATGAGATATATAACTTATACCATCTGTACATATATATATATATTATATACAGTATATACCCAGGTTATACCAGCATGGTCCATATCACTATATACAGGGGATATATATAACTTATACCAGCTGTACATATATATTATATACAGTATATACCCAGGTTATACCAGCATGGTCCATATCATTATATACATGAGATATATAACTTATACCAGCTGTACATATATATATTATATACAGTATATACCAGGTTATGCCAGCATGGTCCATATCACTATATACAGGAGATATATAACTTATACCAGCTGTACATATATATTATATACAGTATACACCAGGTTATACCAGCATGGTCCATATCACTATATACAGAGATATATAACTTATACCAGCTGTACATATATAATTATATACAGTATATACCAGGTTATACCAGCATGGTCCATATCACTATATACAGGAGATATATAACTTATACCAGCTGTACATATATAATTATATACAGTATATACCCAGGTTATACCAGCATGGTCCATATCACTATATACAGGAGATATATAACTTATACCAGCTGTGCATATATATATTATATACAGTATATACCAGGTTATACCAGCATGGTCCATATCACTATATACAGGAGATATATAACTTATACCAGCTGTACATATATAATTATATCAGTATATACCAGGTTATACCAGCATGGTCCATATCACTATATACATGAGATATCTAGCTTATACCAGCTGTACATATATATTATATACAGTATATACCCAGGTTATGCCAGCATGGTCCATATCATTATATACATGAGATATATAACTTATACCAGCTGTACATATATATATTATATACAGTATATACCAGGTTATGCCAGCATGGTCCATATCACTATATACAGGAGATATATAACTTATACCAGCTGTACATATATAATTATATACAGTATATACCCAGGTTATACCAACATGGTCCATATCACTATATACAGGCGATATATATCTTATACCAGCTGTACATATATATATTATATACAGTATATACCAGGTTATACCAGCATGGTCCATATCACTATATACAGGAGATATATAACTTATACCAGCTGTACATATATAATTATATACAGTATATACCCAGGTTATACCAGCATGGTCCATATCACTATATACAGGAGATATATAACTTATACCAGCTGTACATATATAATTATATACAGTATATACCCAGGTTATACCAACATGGTCCATATCACTATATACAGGCGATATATATCTTATACCAGCTGTACATATATATATTATATACAGTATATACCAGGTTATACCAGCATTGTCCATATCACTATATACAGGAGATATATAACTTATACCAGCTGTACATATATAATTATATACAGTATATACCAGGTTATACCAGCATGGTCCATATCACTATATACAGGAGATATATAACTTATACCAGCTGTACATATATATTATATACAGTATATACCAGGTTATACCAGCATGGTCCATATCACTATATACAGGAGATATATAACTTATACCAGCTGTACATATATATATATTATATACAGTATATACCAGGTTATACCAGCATGGTCCATATCACTATATACAGGAGATATATAACTTATACCAGCTGTACATATATAATTATATACAGTATATACCCAGGTTATACCAACATGGTCCATATCACTATATACAGGAGATATATAACTTATACCAGCTGTACATATATAATATACATTATATACCCAGGTTATACCAGCATGGTCCATATCACTATATACAGGAGATATATAACTTATACCAGCTGTACATATATAATTATATACAGTATATACCCAGGTTATACCAACATGGTCCATATCACTATATACAGGCGATATATATCTTATACCAGCTGTACATATATATATTATATACAGTATATACCAGGTTATACCAGCATGGTCCATATCACTATATACAGGAGATATATAACTTATACCAGCTGTACATATATAATTATATACAGTATATACCAGGTTATACCAGCATGGTCCATATCACTATATACAGGAGATATATAACTTATACCAGCTGTACATATATATTATATACAGTATATACCAGGTTATACCAGCATGGTCCATATCACTATATACAGGAGATATATAACTTATACCAGCTGTACATATATATATATTATATACAGTATATACCAGGTTATACCAGCATGGTCCATATCACTATATACAGGAGATATATAACTTATACCAGCTGTACATATATAATTATATACAGTATATACCCAGGTTATACCAACATGGTCCATATCACTATATACAGGAGATATATAACTTATACCAGCTGTACATATATAATATACATTATATACCCAGGTTATACCAGCATGGTCCATATCACTATATACAGGAGATATATAACTTATACCAGCTGTACATATATAATTATATACAGTATATACCCAGGTTATACCAGCATGGTCCATATCACTATATACAGGAGATAAATAACTTATACCAGCTGTACATATATAACTATATACAGTATATACCCAGGTTATACCAGCATGGTCCATATCACTATATACAGGAGATATATAACTTATACCAGCTGTATATATATAATTATATACAGTATATACCAGGTTATACCAGCATGGTCCATATCACTATATACAGGAGATATATAACTTATACCAGCTGTACATATATATATTATATACAGTATATACCAGGTTATACCAGCATGGTCCATATCACTATATACAGGAGATATATAACTTATACCAGCTATATATATATAATTATATACAGTATATACCCAGGTTATACCAGCATGGTCCATATCACTATATACAGGAGATATATAACTTATACCAGCTGTACATATATATAATTATATACAGTATATACTCAGGTTATACCAGCATGGTCCATATCACTATATACAGGAGATATATAACTTATACCAGCTGTACATATATATAATTATATACAGTATATACCCAGGTTATACCAGCATGGTCCATATCACTATATACAGGAGATATATAACTTATACCAGCTATATATATATATATATAATTATATATAGTATATACCCAGGTTATACCAGCATGGTCCATATCACTATATACAGGAGATATATAACTTATACCAGCTTTACATATATATTATATACAGTATATACCCAGGTTATACCAGCATGGTCCATATCACTATATACAGGAGATATATAACTTATACCAGCTGTACATATATATTATATACAGTATATACCAGGTTATACCAGCATGGTCCATATCACTATATATAGGAGATATATAACTTCTACCAGCTGTACATATATAATTATATACAGTATATACCAGGTTATACCAGCATGGTCCATATCACTATATACAGGAGATATATAACTTATACCAGCTGTACATATATATTATATACAGTATATACCAGGTTATACCAGCATGGTCCATATCACTATATACAGGAGATATATAACTTATACCAGCTGTACATATATATTATATACTGTATATACCCAGGTTATACCAGCATGGTCCATATCACTATATACAGGAGATATATAACTTATACCAGCTGTACATATATATTATATACAGTATATACCCAGGTTATACCAGCATGGTCCATATCACTATATACAGGAGATATATAACTTATACCAGCTGTACATATATATTATATACTGTATATACCCAGGTTATACCAGCATGGTCCATATCACTATATACAGGAGATATATAACTTATACCAGCTGTACATATATATTATATACAGTATATAGCAGGTTATACCAGCATGGTCCATATCACTATATACAGGAGATATATAACTTATGCCAGCTGTACATATATATTATATACAGTATATACCCAGGTTATACCAGCATGGTCCATATCACTATATACAGGAGATATATAACTTATACCAGCTGTACATATATATTATATACAGTATATACCAGGTTATACCAGCATGGTCCATATCACTATATACAGGAGATATATAACTTTTACCAGCTGTACATATATAATTATATACAGTATATACCAGGTTATACCAGCATGGTCCATATCACTATATACAGGAGATATATAACTTATACCAGCTGTACATATATATTATATACAGTATATACCCAGGTTATACCAGCATGGTCCATATCACTATATACAGGAGATATATAACTTATACCAGCTGTACATATATAATTATATACAGTATATACCCAGGTTATACCAGCATGGTCCATATCACTATATACATGAGATATATAACTTATACCAGCTGTACATATATATAATTATATACAGTATATACCAGGTTATACCAGCATGGTCCATATCACTATATACATGAGATATATAACTTTTACCAACTGTACATATATAATTATATACAGTATATACCAGCATGGTCCATATCACTATATACAGGAGATATATAACTTATACCAGCTGTACATATATATATAATTATATACAGTATATACCAGGTTATACCAGCATGGTCCATATCACTATATACAGGAGATATATAACTTATACCAGCTGTACATATATATTATATACAGTATATACCCAGGTTATACCAGCATGGTCCATATCACTATATACAGGAGATGTATAACTTATACCAGCTGTACATATATAATTATATACAGAATATACCAGGTTATACCAGCATGGTCCATATCACTATATACAGGAGATATATAACTTATACCAACTGTACATATATATATAATTATATACAGTATATACCAGGTTATACCAGCATGGTCCATATCACTATATACAGGAGATATATAACTTATACCAGCTGTACATATATATTATATACAGTATATACCCAGGTTATACCAGCATGGTCCATATCACTATATACAGGAGATGTATAACTTATACCAGCTGTACATATATATATTATATACAGTATATACCCAGGTTATACCAGCATGGTCCATATCACTATATACAGGAGATGTATAACTTATACCAGCTGTACATATATAATTATATACAGTATATACCCAGGTTATATCAGCATGGTCCATATCACTATATACAGGAGATATATAACTTATACCAGCTGTACATATATAATTATATACAGTATATACCCAGGTTATACCAGCATGGTCCATATCACTATATACAGGAGATGTATAACTTATACCAGCTGTACATATATATTATATACAGTATATACCAGGTTATACCAGCATGGTCCATATCACTATATACAGGGGATATATATAACTTATACCAGCTGTACATATATATTATATACAGTATATACCAGGTTATACTAGCATGGTCCATATCACTATATACAGGAGATATATAACTTATACCAGCTGTACATATATATTATATACAGTATATACTCAGGTTATACCAGCATGGTCCATATCACTATATACAGGAGATATATAACTTATACCAGCTGTACATATATATTATATACAGTATATACCAGGTTATACCAGCATGGTCCATATCACTATATACAGGAGATATATAACTTATACCAGCTGTACATATATATATTATATACAGTATATACCAGGTTATACCAGCATGGTCCATATCACTATATACAGGAGATATATAACTTATACCAGCTGTACATATATAATTATATACAGTATATACCCAGGTTATACCAGCATGGTCCATATCACTATATACAGGAGATATATAACTTATACCAGCTGTACATATATATAATTATATACAGTATATACCAGGTTATACCAGCATGGTCCATATCACTATATACAGGAGATATATAACTTATACCAGCTGTACATATATATTATATACAGTATATACCCAGGTTATACCAGCATGGTCCATATCACTATATACAGGAGATGTATAACTTATACCAGCTGTACATATATAATTATATACAGAATATACCAGGTTATACCAGCATGGTCCATATCACTATATACAGGAGATATATAACTTATACCAGCTGTACATATATATTATATACAGTATATACCCAGGTTATACCAGCATGGTCCATATCACTATATACAGGAGATATATAACTTATACCAGCTGTACATATATATAATTATATACAGTATATACCAGGTTATACCAGCATGACCCTTGCCATGTCTACTATAATGGAATAAATTGTGAAGCTTTTTTCTATTAAATTCTATTGCAGATTGTGGAGAAATGTATATCGCTGGATGTTGTCATTTAAAGGAGCGGATTCGTCTCTGACAGTCGCCGATGAATCAGGAGCTCAGAGACACAACTGATAAAAGGATCTGGGGAGACAAGGCGAAGGTATAAAAGGAAACTGCTCGGAATTTATTCCTGAAAGTCACAGCGACCTCTGTTTTGTTTTATTGCTGATTTTTTTTTTATTATTATTATTTTTTTATATGTTTTTTCTTTTTCTTTATAGATTTTTTCTCTATATTGACTTTCAGGTTGCAGATCAGCGGCAGAGATTGTGCTGAGTATTTCTCTGCTCCAGGCTTCAGCCGTATCTGCTCTTTCACAATGATGAGGAAAACAAATAGAACAAAACACATCCGCAGCTCTGGGGTACGGACACAGCGCCTCCCGCGAGCTACATTGGGTATCCATGTCCTTATCACATAATTATTTACTCGTACAACTTCAATACAGTTTAAGGGAAAACTGATTGGGGAATTATGTATAAAATAAAAAATTGTTCTTTCCTACATTGCAAAGACAACTTATTGATCTGAATTAGCACAGTGTAATACTTTTTTCTACCTGTAGTGGCACTGCAGGGAAACTGAACACTTCCTGCCAAGTTTCTCCACAGATCACAGCTGATCACTAGATTTGCATAATAGAGACACTTAGTGATCTGTTTATTGTCAAAAGAACAAGTAAGGATTATTCAAAGCAGTGAACCAATATGAGATTTCCCTTACCCCACATCAAAAGGGATCAAGGAGCTGTTCAAGCCGACATAATGTGGAACTGTTCTAATACTGTCAGTATGTAAAGAATATAACTACTATAATACTGCTCCTATATACAAGAATATAACTACTATAATACTGCTCCTATATACAAGAATATAACTATTATAATACTGCTCCTATATACAAGAATATAACTATTATAATACTGCTCCTATATACAAGAATATAACTATTATAATACTGCCCCTATATACAAGAATATAACTACTATAATACTGCTCCTATATACAAGAATATAACTACTATAATACTGCTGCTATATACAAGAATATAACTACTATAATACCTCTCCTATATACAAGAATATAACTACTATAATACTGCCTCCTATATACAAGCATATAACTACTATAATACTGCTCCTATTTACAAGCATATAACTACTATAATACTGCTCCTATATACAAGAATATAACTACTATAATACTGCTCCTATATACAAGAATATAACTACTATAATACTGCCTCATATATACAAGAATATAACTACTATAATACCGCCTCATATATACAAGAATATAACTACTATAATACTGCCTCCTATATACAAGAATATAACTACTATAATACTGCTCCTATATACAAGAATATAACTACTATAATACTGCTCCTATATACAAGAATATAACTACTATAATTCTGCTCCTATATACAAGAATATAACTACTATAATACTGTTCCTATATACAAGAATATAACTACTATAATACTGCTCCTATATACAAGAATATAACTACTATAATACTGCCTCCTATATACAAGAATATAACTATTATAATACTGCTCCTATATACAAGAATATATCTACTATAATACTGCTTCTATATACAAAAATATAACTACTATAATACTGCTCCTATATACAAGAACATAACTACTATAATACTGTCCCCTATGTACAAGAATATATCTACTATACTACTGCCTCCTATATACAAGAATATAACTAATATAATACTGCTCCTATATACAAGAATATAACTACTATAGTACTGCCTCCTATATGCAAGAATATAACTACAATAATACTGCTCCTATATACAAGAATATAACTACTATAATACTGCTCCTATATACAAGAATATATCTACTATAATACTGCGTCCTATATACAAGAATATAACTTCTATAATACTGCTCCTATATACAAGAATATAGCTACTATAATACTACTCCTATATACAAGAATATAACTACTATAATAATGCTCCTATATACAAGAATATAACTACTGTTACGCCGAGCGCTCCGGGTCCCCGCTCCTCCCCGGAGCGCTCGCTTCACTCCCTCCGCTGCAGCGCTCCGGTCACGTCCTCTGACCCGGGGCGCTGCGATCCCGCTGCCAGCCGGGATGCGATTCGCGATGCGGGTAGCGCCCGCTCGCGATGCGCACCCCGGCTCCCCTACCTGACTCGCTCCCCGTCTGTTCTGTCCCGGCGCGCGCGGCCCCGCTCCCTAGGGCGCGCGCGCGCCGGGTCTCTGCGATTTAAAGGGCCACTGCGCCGCTGATTGGCGCAGTGGTTCCAATTAGGGTTTTCACCTGTGCACTTCCCTATATTACCTCACTTCCCTTGCACTCCCTTGCCGGATCTTGTTGCCTTAGTGCCAGTGAAAGCGTTCCTTGTGTGTTCCTTGCCTGTGTTTCCAGACCTTCTGCCGTTGCCCCTGACTACGATCCTTGCTGCCTGCCCCGACCTTCTGCTACGTCCGACCTTGCTTCTGCCTACTCCCTTGTACCGCGCCTATCTTCAGCAGCCAGAGAGGTGAGCCGTTGCTAGTGGATACGACCTGGTCACTACCGCCGCAGCAAGACCATCCCGCTTTGCGGCGGGCTCTGGTGAAAACCAGTAGTGGCTTAGAACCGGTCCACTAGCACGGTCCACGCCAATCCCTCTCTGGCACAGAGGATCCACTACCTGCCAGCCGGCATCGTGACAGTAGATCCGGCCATGGATCCCGCTGAAGTTCCTCTGCCAGTTGTCGCTGACCTCACCACGGTGGTCGCCCAGCAGTCACAACAGATAGCGCAACAAGGCCAACAGCTGTCTCAACTGACCGTTATGCTACAACAGTTGCTACCACAGCTTCAGCAGTCATCTCCTCCGCCAGCTCCTGCACCTCCTCCGCAGCGAGTGGCCGCTCCTGGGATACGCTTATCCTTGCCGGATAAATTTGATGGGGACTCTAAGTTTTGCCGTGGCTTTCTTTCCCAATGTTCCCTGCATCTGGAGATGATGTCGGACCTGTTTCCCACTGAAAGGTCTAAGGTGGCTTTCGTAGTCAGTCTTCTGTCCGGAAAAGCCCTGTCATGGGCCACACCGCTCTGGGACCGCAATGACCCCGTCACTGCCTCTGTACACTCCTTCTTCTCGGAAATCCGAAGTGTCTTTGAGGAACCTGCCCGAGCCTCTTCTGCTGAGACTGCCCTGTTGAACCTGGTCCAGGGTAATTCTTCCGTTGGCGAGTATGCCGTACAATTCCGTACACTTGCTTCAGAATTGTCCTGGAATAATGAGGCCCTCTGCGCGACCTTCAAAAAAGGCCTATCCAGCAACATTAAAGATGTTCTGGCCGCACGAGAAATTCCTGCTAATCTACATGAACTTATTCACCTAGCCACTCGCATTGACATGCGTTTTTCTGAAAGGCGTCAGGAACTCCGCCAAGATATGGACTCTGTTCGCACGAGGCGTTTCGTCTCCTCGGCTCCTCTCTCCTCTGGTCCCCTGCAATCTGTTCCTGTGCCTCCCGCCGTGGAGGCTATGCAGGTCGACCGGTCTCGCCTGACACCTCAAGAGAGGACACGACGCCGTATGGAGAACCTCTGCCTGTACTGTGCTAGTACCGAACACTTCCTGAGGGATTGTCCTATCCGTCCTCCCCGCCTGGAAAGACGTACGCTGACTCCGCACAAAGGTGAGACAGTCCTTGATGTCTACTCTGCTTCTCCACGTCTTACTGTGCCTGTGCGGATGTCTGCCTCTGTTTTACTTCTCTACAGTGGCCTTCTTGGACTCTGGATCTGCAGGAAATTTTATTTTGGCCTCTCTCGTCAACAGGTTCAACATCCCGGTGACCAGTCTCGCCAGACCCCTCTACATCAATTGTGTAAATAATGAAAGATTGGACTGTACCATACGTTTCCGCACGGAGCCCCTTCTTATGAGCATCGGATCTCATCATGAGAGGATTGAACTTTTGGTCCTCCCCAATTGCACCTCGGAGATTCTCCTTGGACTTCCCTGGCTTCAACTTCATTCCCCAACCCTGGATTGGTCCACTGGGGAGATCAAGAGTTGGGGGTCCTCTTGTTCCAAGAACTGTCTAAAACCGGTTCCCAGTAACCCTTGCCGTAACTCTGTGGTTCCTCCAGTAACCGGTCTCCCTAAGGCCTATATGGACTTCGCGGATGTTTTCTGCAAAAAACAAGCTGAGACTCTACCTCCTCACAGGCCTTATGATTGCCCTATCGACCTCCTCCCGGGTACTACTCCACCCCGGGGCAGAATTTATCCTCTCTCTGCCCCAGAGACTCTTGCCATGTCCGAATACGTCCAGGAGAATCTAAAAAAGGGCTTTATCCGTAAATCCTCCTCTCCTGCCGGAGCCGGATTCTTCTTTGTGTCCAAAAAAGATGGCTCCCTACGTCCTTGCATTGACTACCGCGGTCTTAATAAAATCACGGTTAAGAACCGCTACCCCTTACCCCTCATCTCTGAACTCTTTGATCGCCTCCAAGGTGCCCACATCTTCACTAAATTGGACTTAAGAGGCGCCTATAACCTCATCCGCATCAGAGAGGGGGACGAGTGGAAAACGGCATTTAACACCAGAGATGGACACTTTGAGTATCTGGTCATGCCCTTTGGACTGTGCAATGCCCCTGCCGTCTTCCAAGACTTTGTCAATGAAATTTTTCGTGATCTGTTATACTCCTGTGTTGTTGTATATCTGGACGATATCCTAATTTTTTCTGCCAATCTAGAAGAACACCGCCAGCATGTCCGTATGGTTCTTCAGAGACTTCGTGACAACCAACTCTATGCCAAAATTGAGAAATGTCTGTTTGAATGCCAATCTCTTCCTTTTCTAGGATATTTGGTCTCTGGCCAGGGACTACAGATGGATCCAGACAAACTCTCTGCCGTCTTAGATTGGCCACGCCCCTCCGGACTCCGTGCTATCCAACGCTTTTTGGGGTTCGCCAATTATTACAGGCAATTTATTCCACATTTTTCTACCATTGTGGCTCCTATCGTGGCTTTAACCAAAAAAAATGCTGATCCCAAGTCCTGGCCTCCTCAAGCAGAAGACTCCTTTAAACGACTCAAGTCTGCCTTTTCTTCGGCTCCCGTGCTCTCCAGACCTGACCCTTCCAAACCCTTCCTATTGGAGGTTGATGCCTCCTCAGTGGGAGCTGGAGCTGTTCTTCTACAAAAAAATTCTTCCGGGCATGCTGTCACTTGTGGTTTTTTCTCTAGGACCTTCTCTCCAGCGGAGAGGAACTACTCCATCGGGGATCGAGAGCTTCTAGCCATTAAATTAGCACTTGAGGAATGGAGGCATCTGCTGGAGGGATCAAGATTTCCTGTTATTATCTACACCGACCACAAGAACCTCTCCTACCTCCAGTCTGCCCAACGGCTGAATCCTCGCCAGGCCCGGTGGTCTCTGTTCTTTGCCCGATTTAATTTTGAGATTCACTTTCGTCCTGCCGATAAGAACATTAGGGCCGATGCTCTCTCTCGTTCCTCGGATGCCTCAGAAGTTGATCTCCCTCCGCAACACATCATTCCACCTGACTGCCTGATCTCCACTTCTCCTGCCTCCATCAGGCAGACTCCTCCAGGAAAGACCTTTGTTTCTCCACGCCAACGCCTCGGAATCCTCAAATGGGGTCACTCCTCCCATCTCGCAGGTCATGCGGGCATCAAGAAATCTGTGCAACTCATCTCCCGCTTCTATTGGTGGCCGACTCTGGAGACGGATGTTGGGGACTTTGTGCGAGCCTGCACTATCTGTGCCCGGGATAAGACTCCTCGCCAGAAACCCGCTGGTTTTCTTCATCCTCTGCCTGTCCCAGAACAGCCTTGGTCTCTGATTGGTATGGATTTTATTACTGATTTACCCCCTTCCCGTGGCAACACCGTTATTTGGGTGGTCGTTGATCGATTCTCCAAAATGGCACATTTCATCCCTCTTCCTGGTCTTCCTTCTGCGCCTCAGTTGGCTAAACAATTTTTTGTACACATTTTTCGTCTTCACGGGTTGCCTACGCAGATTGTCTCGGATAGAGGGGTCCAATTCGTGTCTAAATTCTGGAGGGCTCTCTGTAAACAACTCAAGATTAAATTAAATTTTTCCTCTGCATATCATCCCCAGTCCAATGGACAAGTAGAAAGAATTAACCAGATCCTGGGTGATTATTTGCGACATTTTGTTTCCTCCCGCCAGGATGACTGGGCAGATCTCCTTCCATGGGCCGAATTCTCGTATAACTTCAGGGTCTCTGAATCTTCCTCCAAATCCCCATTTTTCGTGGTGTACGGCCGTCACCCTCTTCCCCCCCTCCCTACCCCCTTGCCCTCTGGTCTGCCCGCTGTGGATGAAATTTCTCGTGACCTTTCCATTATATGGAGAGAGACCCAAAATTCTCTCTTACAGGCTTCTTCACGCATGAAGAGGTTCGCGGATAAGAAAAGAAGAGCTCCCCCCGTTTTTTCCCCTGGAGACAAGGTATGGCTCTCCGCTAAATATGTCCGCTTCCGTGTCCCTAGCTACAAGTTGGGACCACGCTATCTTGGTCCTTTCAAAATTTTGTGTCAAATTAATCCTGTCTCTTATAAACTTCTTCTTCCTCCTTCTCTTCGTATCCCTAATGCCTTTCACGTCTCTCTTCTCAAACCACTCATCCTCAACCGTTTTTCTCCCAAATCTGTTCCTCCCACTCCTGTTTCCGGCTCCTCGGACGTCTTCTCGGTCAAGGAAATTTTGGCTGCCAAAAAGGTCAGAGGGAAAAATTTTTTTTTAGTAGACTGGGAGGGTTGTGGTCCTGAAGAGAGATCCTGGGAACCTGAGGACAACATCCTTGACAAAAGTCTGCTCCTCAGGTTCTCAGGCTCCAAGAAGAGGGGGAGACCCAAGGGGGGGGGTACTGTTACGCCGAGCGCTCCGGGTCCCCGCTCCTCCCCGGAGCGCTCGCTTCACTCCCTCCGCTGCAGCGCTCCGGTCACGTCCTCTGACCCGGGGCGCTGCGATCCCGCTGCCAGCCGGGATGCGATTCGCGATGCGGGTAGCGCCCGCTCGCGATGCGCACCCCGGCTCCCCTACCTGACTCGCTCCCCGTCTGTTCTGTCCCGGCGCGCGCGGCCCCGCTCCCTAGGGCGCGCGCGCGCCGGGTCTCTGCGATTTAAAGGGCCACTGCGCCGCTGATTGGCGCAGTGGTTCCAATTAGGGTTTTCACCTGTGCACTTCCCTATATTACCTCACTTCCCTTGCACTCCCTTGCCGGATCTTGTTGCCTTAGTGCCAGTGAAAGCGTTCCTTGTGTGTTCCTTGCCTGTGTTTCCAGACCTTCTGCCGTTGCCCCTGACTACGATCCTTGCTGCCTGCCCCGACCTTCTGCTACGTCCGACCTTGCTTCTGCCTACTCCCTTGTACCGCGCCTATCTTCAGCAGCCAGAGAGGTGAGCCGTTGCTAGTGGATACGACCTGGTCACTACCGCCGCAGCAAGACCATCCCGCTTTGCGGCGGGCTCTGGTGAAAACCAGTAGTGGCTTAGAACCGGTCCACTAGCACGGTCCACGCCAATCCCTCTCTGGCACAGAGGATCCACTACCTGCCAGCCGGCATCGTGACAACTACTATAATACTGCCTCCTATGTACAAGAATATAACTACTATAATACTGCCCCTATATACAAGAATATAACTACTATAATACTGCTCCTATATACAAGAATATAACTACTATAATACTACTCCTATATACAAGAATATAACTACTATAATACTGCTCCTATATACAAGAATATAACTACTATAATACTACTCCTATATACAAGAATATAACTACTATAATACTGCTCCTATATACAAGAATATAACTACTATAATACTGCCCCTATATACAAGAATATAACTACTATAATACTGCTCCTATATACAAGAATATAACTACTATAATACTGCTCCTATATACAAGAATATAACTACTATAATACTGCACCTATATACAAGAATATAACTACTATAATACTGCTCCTATATACAAGAATATAACTACTATAATACTGCTCCTATATACAAGAATATATCTACTATAATACTGTTCCTATGTACAAGAATATAACTACTATAATACTGCTCCTATATACAAGAATATAACTAATATAATACTGCCTCCTATATACAAGAATATAACTACTATAATACTGCTCCTATATACAAGAATATAACTACTATAATACTGCTCCTATATACAAGAATATAACTACTATAATACTGCTCCTATATACAAGAATATAACTACTATAATACTGCACCTATATACAAGAATATAACTACTATAATACTGCTCCTATATACAAGAATATAACTACTATAATACTGCTCCTATATACAAGAATATATCTACTATAATACTGTTCCTATGTACAAGAATATAACTACTATAATACTGCACCTATATACAAGAATATAACTACTATAATACTGCCCCCTATATACAAGAATATATCTACTATAATACTGCTCCTATATACAAGTATATAACTACTATAATACTGCTCCTATATACAAGAATATATCTACTATAATACTGCTCCTATATACAAGAATATAACTACTATAATACTGTTCCTATATACAAGAATATAACTACTATAATACTGCTCCTATATACAAGAATATAACTACTATAATATTGCTCCTATATACAAGAATATAACTACTACAATACTGCTCCTATATACAAGAATATAACTACTATAATACTGCTCCTATATACAAGAATATAACTACTATAATACTGCTCCTATATACAAGAATATAACTACTATAATACTGCTCCTATATACAAGAATATAACTACTACAATACTGCTCCTATATACAAGAATATAACTACTATAATACTGCTTCTATATACAAGAATATAACTACTATAATACTGTCTCCTATATACAAGTATATAACTACTATAATACTGCTCCTATATACAAGAATATATCTACTATAATACTGCTCCTATATACAAGAATATAACTACTATAATACTGTTCCTATATACAAGAATATAACTACTATAATACTGCTCCTATATACAAGAATATAACTACTATAATACTGCTCCTATATACAAGAATATAACTACTATAATACTGCCTCCTTCCTATATACAAGAATATAACTACTATAATACTGTTCCTATATACAAGAATATAACTACTATAATACTGCTCCTATATACAAGAATATAACTACTATAATACTGCTCCTATATACAAGAATATAACTACTATAATACTGCCCCTATATACAAGAATATAACTACTATAATACTGCTTCTATATACAAGAATATAACTACTATAATACTGCTCCTATATACAAGAATATAACTACTATAATACGGCTCCTATTATTGATGTTATGAATTATTAATTAACCTCTTGATTATTTATTTATTTAATGTTTTGAAGTTCTTTTAGGTATAATATCATGCGGCCATATACATGGGTGTGCTGTGCGGTGCCACCACCTGAGTGTCAGTGTTTGGCACGTGGCATCTTTGTATTTTTTCGCTGAGGTTGCATTTGCCATAAATCATAGCACAGACATCGCTGACATTTCTGAGATCTTCCAATCCTCATTAGTGGAGGAAATTCTCAAAATTTTCTTGTAAAATCCCGAATTCCAGCAGGTACATCCTTGGTTTGCCTTCTGTCAGGGTGTTACAACTTCTTTACACTAACAATGTGCTATTTCCCAAGCAGTGCACTATTGTAGTAGTAAACATCACTATATAGTGCCCACATCTTTGGCCAAACAGCTTTCAAATATACAGCGCCCCCCCATGGTGCCCAGATACATATAACAGGCAGTGTACATACATTTGGGACTCCACAGACAAGGGTGTAAAGAAGTGATGAGAACATTTCTGGTTGCTTACGAGATGGTAAGAGCCCTGGTGGTCTGTGGTAAAAAGGGGTTAACAGCAAAATCCTTGGTGATCTGGAGCAGCATAGAGTTTAAAGGGGTATTCCAGGGAAAAACTTTTTATATATATATCAACTGGCTCCAGAAAGTTAAACAGATTTGTAAATGACTTCTATAAAAAATTCTTAATGCTTTCAGTAGTTATGAGCTGCTGAAGTTGAGTTGTTCTTTTCTGTCTAAGTGCTCTCTGATGACACGTGTCTCGGGAACCGCCCAGTTTAGAAGCAAATCCCCATAGCAAACCTCTTCTACTCTGTGCAGTTCCTGAAGCAAGCAGAGATGTCAGCAGAGAGCACTGTTGCCAGACAGAAAACAACAACTCAACTTCAGCAGCTGATAATTATTGGAAGGATTAAAGGGGTACTCCGGTGAAAACCTTTTTTCTTTCAAATCAACTGGTGGCAGAAAGTTAAACATATTTGTAAATTACTTCTATTAAAAAATCTTAATCCTTCCTGTACTTATTGGCTGCTGACTACTACAGAGGAAATTCTTTTCTTTTTGGAATGCTCTCTGATGACATCACGACCACAGTTCTCTCTGCTGATGTTATTATAATAATAATAACGCTTTAATTATTGTTTGTTTATCCTAGGTGGGATTTGAACCCAAGTCCTCAGCACTGCAAGGCAGCAGTGCTAACCACTGAGCCACCATGCTGCCCTTAGCATACATCTGCTATGCATGGTTGCTAAAATGGACAGAAATGTCAGCACAGAGCACTGTGCTCATGATGTCATCAGTGTTCCAAAAAGAAAGGAATTACCTCTGTAGCATTCAGCAGCTAATAAGTACTGGAAGGATTAAGATTTTTTAATAGAAGTAATTTACAAATATGTTTAACTTTCTGCCACCAGTTGATTTAAAAGAATATAAAGTTTTCACCGGAGTACCCCTTTAATGCCAGTTTCCCAGGTGGTCTAGTGTAGTGATAGAACTAATGCCAGCTTCCAGGTGGTCTAGTGTAGTGATGGAATGAATGTCCCCTTCCCTGGTTGGCTAGAGTAGTGATGGAATACATGCCAGCTTCCAAGGGGCTCTAGAGTATAAAGAAAATAATGCCGGCTTCCCTGGAAGTCTAAAGTAATGGACATGTAAATGCCAGCTTCCCTGGTGGGCTAGAGTAGTAAAGACATTAATTAATTTCCCTTGTGGTCTAATATAGTGGATTTCTTCGTACCAGTTTCCCTGGTGGTCTAAAGTAGAGAAGGGATTATTCATTATAAAAATAGTTTCCCTGGTGATCTAGCATAGTCGAGGGGTTAACGCTAGTTTCCCATAGACTTGCATTAAGGGGGCGACCTGTGACGTCACGAGGGGGCAGAGCCGTGACTTCAGCCCCTGTATTGCCGGGAGATCCTGGGGGTCCCCAGCAGCGGGACCCCAGCGATCTGACATCTTATCCCCTATCCTTTGGATAGGGGATAAGATGTCTAGGGGCGGAGTACCCCTTTAAGGTTGGCTGCTGGTTAGGCCTTGAAATGTGAGTGACTGCCGCTGTATACTGCTGAGTGTCGACACAAGAAATAAACACCAGACAAAAAGTTGGCATAAAACTCCTTCTCAGCAGACATTTAGCTCACACAGGCTGAGGAGCTGTCCCAAGGAGTTCTGTTTATTATACGGAAGTGCATTGTTTTTTACAGTTGACAAAAAGGGGAGGTTAGTTATCACGTCAAAATCATCCTGTTATATTTTGATTGGTTATTTGACTATTGCGTCTGTATATACAGTGGTCCCTCAAGTTACAATATTAATTGGTTCCAGGACGACCATTGTATGTTGAGACCATTGTATGTTGAGACCATAACTCTATGGAAACCTGATAATTGGTTCTGAAGCCCCAAAATGTCATCCAAAAATTGGAAAAAGTGAGGATTAAAGAAAAATAAGTAGATAACTAATATAGATAAAGCAAATCCTTACATATAAAAGTAATAAAGATCTGCTGGGAGCTGTAAATCACTGTCTATGCCAGTGTTTCCCAAGCAGGGAGCCTCCAGCTGTTGCAAAACTACAACTCCCAGCATGCCCGGACAGCCAACGGCTGTCCGGGCATGCTGGGAGTTGTAGTTTTGCAACAGCTGGGGCCACCCTGCTTGGGAAACACTGGTCTATGTAGAGGACAGGAGCTTCTTCAGGGTCCTGTACAGTACACAGTGTCCTAAAAAGTAATGGAGTCGCCCTCACCTGGTGTCCAAAGGAGCAGCTAACCCTGGTACAGGTAAAGTGTACAGAACATGTAATACCTCCCTGTACTGTAGGGGGCGCTACTAGACACTCTCAGTACATACGCTTCAGTAATACAGGGGTTTTACCAGTGAATGCCCATTCTGATTGGTCGGTTCTTCCGGCCATTGACAGGTATCACAGATCTGGACTGTCTGTACATTGTATGTTGAGTCTGGTTTCAACTTACGATGGTCCAAAAAAAGACCATTGTATGTTGAAACTATTGTATGTTGAGACCATTGTAAGTTGAGGGATCACTGTATAAGCATTTTAAGCATTCATTTGTTTCTTAACCATAGGTCACTTATGTTGCCATTTCCCTATTCTACCAGAACATTCCGGATGTATCCGTCCTTCTGCACAGTCTATATTTCTTCAGATGTTTTTGCTCTAACTTCCAACTTCTTCTTCTTCTTTATCTTGCGTCTTTTGGCCTCGTCCCAAGGTCTTCATCTTAGTTACAAGCAAATAGCGAGGTGATATGTCTCATAAGGAAAATAATGTTTTTCTGCAGCATATATATTCAATTTTTAATATATATATTGATAAGTGATCAAAATCATAATGGTCATCCTTATCAGTGGTACTTTGTGGCATCAAACCATCCTCCAAGAGCAACTTTTTCCAATTTTTGGTAATGGACAATGCTTTTCCAGCATCACTGGAGTGGGTGGGCACCGGACACCAATGGCGCCTGACCTTCTGGTTTCTTGCAGGTGGTCCCCAGGGTAAGTACTTTCATCAAATACCCTTTAGGGCTGAAAGCTCCTCAGGGACTAGTCCCTGAGGGGCTTTCAGCCCTAAAGGGTATTTGATTAAAAAAAAAAATATCTGGACAGAGACCTCACCCCCACCACCAACTGAGACTCCAAAATAGGCCTATGGGCTTGGAAGGTCTTGAGGGAGCTGTAATGGCGGCCATGTTAGTTGTCACCCAACCAGATCCGCTGCATGAAAAAAAAACTTTTTGAAAGTAGAAGGTGACCCCAGGATTTCTATCTTCTGAGGATTTTTTTTTCCGTGTTTTTAAGTGTAAATTCTCCTTAAGACTCTTTGTTGTGTCACTTCTCCTCTAATAATTTCCCGATCTGGAGGGACGCAGATATAATAAGCGGTTTATCGTTGCTTTAAAAAATAAAAATAAAAAATAAAAACTTCCCATAGAACCGAGAGCTGACAAATGGCTTAGCGCCGTAATCTCAGAGCGGGGAAATAATGGCGGATCGCTGCGTGGGTTTTCGGCATTAACATAATGTCATCGTATAATCCCCTCGGACAGTTTGTTTGTGTGTACATTTAATCAATGATAGCTGGAGTGGCGGAGCGAGCGGAGGGCGGAGGGGGGTGGGGGTGGGGGGGTGTTATAAAGATCAGACGTGTCCTACACCAAGGGGAAACTGGAATGAAGACGAAATAGAAGAGCAACTTGGGAAATAAGGCACTATGGGTGGTCTTCTGTTCTGCAGGCTGAGGTGGCCATATCCTGGAGAAGACCAATGGAGAGATGGCCGCTCTATAGGAGTGCTGTCCAATCAGCCCCTTACTGGGCACATTGGGGGAGATTTATCAAAACCTGTCCAGTGGAAAAGCTGCTGAGTTGCCCATAGCAACCAAGCATTTTTGAAAAGGCCTCTGCAAAATGAAAGAAGCGATCTGATTGGTTGCTATGGGCAACTCAGCAACTTTTCCCCTGGACAGGTTCTGATAAATATCCCCCATTGTTTTTCTAATCCAATAAGAAAAGAGGACTAGGGGTAGGCACCTGCCAAGGGCGCCACCGCCTACCTGGCCCAAGTGGTCATGATTGCTTTTCATCCCCATGCCAGTGAGCATCACCTTCAACTGCATGAGAGTCCTTAAGACACACATGCAAATGAAAGTCCACAGAGTGAAGAGCCTCTAGCGCCTCACCCTGCCGTCTTACCCCGTAGGAAGCAGTCTGCCTTCTGCTGGGAACAGTGCAGGACCTCTGCACCCCGATTCTGGCTTAGACACACGTACAATGTCATCACTCATCAAGGTACAGCAGAGTGTGGGAGGAGATCCTGCCTGCAAGGGAACGGAGAGAAGGTGAGTATGTCGTGTTTTTTTTTTTTTTTTTTTACTGGGGGACTCTCTATATTGGGGAAACCTATGTACACTTGGAGAAACCATGTACATTCTGGGGGCACCTATATCCCTGCACCTATCTACCTACTGGGGGGTCCTGGCTATTTACTGGCGGGCAGCTACTACTGGGGGTCATCTACCTTCCTACTTGGGGGGGGGGGCACTACATACTGGGGCCACCTATCTAACCAATTGGGGGAAGGGGGGGAACTTGGCTACCCACTGGGATAACTACCTACTGGGTCACCTTTCTACCCAATGGGGATAAATACCTAAAGGGGGAGAGGGGGGGGGCAACTGGCCACCAACTGAAAAGACAAATATTAACTACTAACAAATACCTAAAGGGGCACATAATGGGAGGCCCTGGCTATTTACAGGGGTCATCTACCTTCTTACTGGGGGGGCGGGGAAGCTACATACTGGGCCACCTGTCTAGATACTGGGTGGGCACATGGCTACCAACTGGGGGGGGGGGGGGGCACAACTCATCGACTACTTACTGGGGATGCCTAGCTACCCACTGGGGATAAATACCTAAGGGGTAACCTATGTACACCTGGCTACCTAGTGGAGGGATAAATACTAACTACTAAGGGACAAATACCTAAAGGGGACACCTATATATCTACTGGGGGACAAATACCTAAAGGGGACACCTATGTATATAGTGGGGGACAAATGCCTAAAGGGGGCACTTATCTACCTACTGGGTGCACCTTCCTACCAAGAGAGACATTATAACCATTTAGGGCACTGTTGATGGGAAAAAGGCAAATATGGTGCTGGTAAAGTGTGGGGACTAATATGTTTCTTTGAGTTTAGGCTGGAAAAAGTGTCATGACGGTCTAGGCCAAATGGAGAGAAAAAAGGAAAAAGTTACTGTTGTAACTGTAATCTAGTGTTTGCCAACCAGTGCGCTTCCAGCTGTTGCAAAACTACATCTCCTAGCATGCCCGGACAGCCTTTGGCTGTCCGGGCATGCTGGGAGTTGTAGTTTTGCAACAGCTGGAGGCACACTGGTTGGGAAACACTGCTGTAAACCACTTATACGGTCTGCAGAGCCTGTATACAGTTAGTATCTACTGCTGTATGGTCATAGGGTGGTCTCCTTAGACAAAATATGGCGGTATTATTCAGACACTATGTTGTTATGCTTGCCATTAAGCTAGATGACGGTGACTTAACCCTTTTTGGATTTCCTTTAAATCCCCTAAGTATAAAAACTGGAGAAATCATTGTTCGGTAAAAAAATTAATAAAAACAACCCTAGGCGACATTCCACATTTGGCCACTAGAGGGCAGCCCCTCATTAAAAAATAGTCCCAGTTTTTGAAGTCTCAATTCCTAAAACTTTGTTTTAATCGTGGTTGTTTTTGAATAAATTCACCCGATGTACTTTCTAAAAAAAAAAAATTTCTAATCATCACCTTGCAGGGACTATAAACAGACTTTTTTTTTTTTTTTTAAAGGTGTTTTGAGGTCAGATCCTTTCAGGAGAAGCTGCTAATTGCGGAATCTGTGGCCATTAGCGGGACAGAAGGAAGTGACACTTGGCGGGTTTTAATTCTGCATAAAGCTGCAAGTCAGTTAATAAGCCGCAGTCCAACTTTTCCATCTGTTGTCTTTGATGCTTTATGAAAACGCTTCGGAAAACAGAGAAAAATTTCGATATAGTGCCCGTTCCACCCCACCCCCCTACTTTTAGGCATCTTGACTGAATTGGAAAAGATTAAAAAATAAATAAATAAGATAAATAAATAATACATTTATGATCTACGGCCCATCATTAAAGGGGTTCTCCACCATAAGGTGATTTTAGTACTTACCTGCCAGACAATAATGGACATGCTTAGGAAGGATCTGCGCTAGTCTTGGGGCTAAATGGCTATGTTGTGAGTCAACCATAATACTTCTGCTCTTTTTGTGAAAGCTCCCTCCCTCCAACTACAAGTCCCATGATCCCTTGTTTGTAAGTGTGAGGTCATTTTTCTCCCTCCCACACATCAGCCACCCCACCCATTGAAGCACACCTGAGCTGTCTTCCATACAGTGCTGTAAACAATAGACCAATGTTTTCTAACCAGGGTGTCTCCAGCTGTTGCAAAACTACAATTCCCTGCAGAATGATCTCCCTCCCACCCAGCGGTCGCTCCACCAATTGAAGCACAGACAGGCTCATTTGAACACCTGAATAGTGATGTAATGTCTCGGACCTGGGAAAACCGGAGATGGCACTGAATGCTGTTAAAAGTAAACATCGGGGCAAAAATCACATAAGAATTTCGAGATCACCATCACACACAGGTACAGACACTATATTATGAACTACACTAACTTTACAGCGCATGTAGCATAGTAAAAAAAATTAAATAAAATCCAGGAATACCCCTTTAAAGTTCTTAAAAATTCTAATAGGCTTTGGTGGCAAAACATTTTTTTTCAAAATGATTGGAATATTTTCTTTAAATCCTTTAAAAGAGGCATAATCTCAGAATACTTTTAAAAAAAAAATTTTTAGGTTTTTTAGGGGGGTTGAAAACCGCATCAAAAACCTACAGTACTTCTAGTGCCCAGATATGTGATCTTACAGCACCTGGATAAGCAGTGCCACACAGCGTCCAGATAGCTGTATACAGTGTCCAGATAACTATTGTACGCACTGTCCTAACTGGAAGTTTTTGGCCAGATAATGTTGCATCTGTGGTGTTGGGGTGAAGGCTGATGGTCACTTCCCTGGTTGTTTAGGCTAGATAGAATTTAAAAAGGTTAATGTCAACATTCCTGGTTGTCTAGGACAGTAAAAGGGGCAGAAAAATGTTTAGGCACCGGAGTTTTTAAAGGGGTACTCGAGTGGAAAACTTTTTTTCTTTAACCCTTTAAGGACTGAGCGTTTTTCCATTTTTGCACCTTCGTTTTTTTCGCCCTTACCTTTAAAAAAATCATAACCCTTTCAATTTTGCACCTAAAAATCCATATGATGGCTTATTTTTTGGGCCACCAATTCTACTTTGCAGTGACATCAGTCATTTTACCCCAAAATCTACAGTGAAACTGGAAAAAAAAATCATTGTGTGACAAAATTGAAGAAAAAATGCAATTTTGTAAATTTTGGGGGCTTCCGTTTCTACGCAGTAAAGTTTTCGGTAAAAATGACACCTTCTCATTATTCTGTAGGTCCATACGATTAAAATGATACCCTACTTATATAGGTTTGATTTTGTATTACTTCTGCCCGCTCTCGGATCGTGCCCCATGTCTCTCACCTGCCCCGTCCTCCTGCTCAGTCCCGGCGCACACGGCCCCACTCTCTAGGCCGCGCACGCTCCAGGTCTCTCAGATTTAAAGGGCCAGTGCACCATTAATTGGTGCCTGGCCCACATAGTTCCAAGCACTCCCAACACTATAAAAACCCACTTCCCCTTCCTGTCCCTGCCGGATCTTGTTGCCTTGTGCCAGTGAAAGCGTTTCCGTGTGTCCTTTGCCTGTGTATCTAGACTCTTGCCGTTGCCCTTGACTACGAACCGTTGCTGCCTGCCCTGACGACCTGCTACGTCTGACCTTGCCTTTTGCCTTGTCCCTGTGTACCGCGCCTGACTCAGCAGTCAGTGAGGTTGAGTCGCTATCGGGTGAAATGACCTGGGGGTTACCTGCCGCTCCAAGTCCATCCCGCTTTGCGGCGAGCTCTGGTGAAAACCAGTAACCCCTTAGATTCCGTTCCCCTGGTACGGCCCACGTCATCACCCCACTGACATAGAGGATCCACTACCTGTGCCTACCCGCATACCACTCCGGATGCTGACATGCATATGCTTAAAATTGTCATCTTCTGATCCCTATAACTTTATTTTTCCGCGTACGGGCCAGTATGATGGCTCATTTTTTGCGCCATGTTCTGAAGTTTTTATTGATATCATTTTTGTATTGATTGGACTTTTTAACCGCTTTTTATTCATTTTTTCATGATATAAAATGTGACCAAAAGTATGCTATTTTGGACTTTGGAATTTTTTTGCGCGTACGCCATTAACCGTGCGGTTTAATTAATGATTTATTTTTATAATTTGGACTTATCCGCATAGCGATACCACATATGTTTTTATTTACACTGTTTTCTTTTTTTTTTTTTTCTTTATGGGAAAAGGGGGCTGATTCAAACTTTTTTTTTAGGGAAGGGGTTAAATGATCTTTATTCACTTTTTTTTTTTTTGCAATGTTATAGCTCCCACGTCCATTGACCCCACACCATCTCAAAGGTGATCATGGTGCAGACCAAGACGGCAATGAAGGCTGGAATGGCGGTCTATCCTCTTCAGAGATGAGTCCCGCTTTTGTCTCCAACACAATTTGACGGAGAAAGGTCTTGGGGCCACATGGGCAGCACCATAACGAGGCCTTCACAAAGGAACGTCACATCAGTCCTTCCAGGATTATGGTGTTGGGTGGTGTCACGATCACACCCTATCGGTCCAGCCAAGACGCTAGAGAGAGTGGGTGATGGTGCAAGGGTTAAAGCCACCAGACCTCTGGGTATCCAGTACTAGTCCCAGCAAGTCCCCAAATTAACCCTTTGGTAAACGTGTTTCACCAGAGCTTCCTTCAGGAAGGTGAGCTCCTATATTTAGAGATCAAAGACCAGAGTGGATTAAGTAAACATTTAGTCTGAAAAAAAGGTATCACAGTTCTATGCATAAAAATAAACAAATGACATAGAGGTACAAAAATATATAAAAGAGTTCAGCAAGACAAGTTCAGAAAACAAAAAGTCCTCACAGCATAATGGTATAGCAGTCCTTGTGAGTCAGAGTCCAGCTGTATCTTAGGATGTCTTGTCAGCTTTTACCACAGGCTTGAACAAAGGTTTGTCCAGCATCTCAGTTTTATAGTGGCTTTTTAGGAGGAAAAAGGGAATTCATCTGACTGCCATCCCTCTTTCCTGGTCCCTTATCTTAGATGGGACCAGAGTGCCTGACTTCAAAGGAGGTGTAAGGCTGGGTTCACACTACGATTTGTAACTACGGTTCCCATATACGGCTGGGAGGAGGGGGGCGGGGCTTAATTGCGGCCCCCCCGCACTCAGCCGTATAGGGGATCCGTATTTAATGCATGTCCACGAGCCGACCGGAGTGAACCGCAGCCTCCGGCCGGCTGCTTTTCCGGCCATATGCGGTTTCCCGACCGCAGGCAAAAACGTGGTCGACCGCGTAAAAAACGAAAAAGCAGCCGACCGGAGGCTGCGGTTCACTCCAGTCGGCTCATAGACATGCATTAAATACAGTTCCCGAATACGGCTGAGTGCGGGCGCCGCGATTAAGACCCGCCCCCTCCTCCTCCCAGCCGTATACGGAAACTGTAGTTACAAATCGTAGTGTGAACCCAGCCTAACACAGATAGACCCCCCCCCCCCCCCAATAAAAGTGGAATACACAAAAACAAATACACAGTCTGGATGAACCCTCACCCATGCCTTAGGATTATACATTATACACAAATACAATTATAATACACATGATTCCATAATCAGGCCTTGGGCCTGACAGGTGGTATAATGTACAGTAGCCAGACGCCTCTAGTCTTCCTTCCAAGTACACTAACAATTCGGAACCAGTGGTACGGCCAATTCTCCTAAGTGTCCCAGGAGTCATTTGTCAACACAACAACACCAGGCTGTATGGAACTGCCATGGCCTGCAACTTCTCCGGACTTGTCTCCCACCAAGCACATCTGGGTCGTCATTGGCCAATTGCAAAGGGAGCTGCCAACAGCGGATCTTGATGATGTGCGTGCCCAACTGCATTCAGCGTGGCAGAACATTCCTCAGACAACCATTAATATGGTTGTTACTTACAGCATGCCAAGACGTGTAAGCTAATAAGAGAAAACGAAATCCAATGAAGAAAATGGCAACCAGGTACTGCAAGTGTTAAAGCAACGGAGTAGATATCACTTATATAGCCACATGTGTAGAGAGCGGTCCTAAACGCAGGTCGATGTGCTCAGTGTCTATAGTGTGCAAAGGTATGATAATACTGGCAATAGAAGCAAAAGAAACACGGCAACTCACCAGATAGACAACTGTGAAGCAGCCATTTATTCAGGCTTCAGAGCAAAATCACAAGCATTACGGATTCGCTATCACGGGGATGAGGGAGAGTGGAACATGCGCGGGGACAAGGCAACATCCGTTTCACGTCAAATTACTCTTCTTCCGGCCTCCTTTGGAGCAGTAAACAAGCAGTTAGGACTCTCTATCCTTTGGAGGCCAGAAGAAGCATCATTTGACGTGAAACAAGCAGTAAACAAGCATTAAGGACTCGCTATCACAGGGATGAGGGAGAGTGGAACAGGTGCAGGGGACAAGGCAACATCCACTTCACGTCAAATTACTCTTCTTCCGGCCTCCTTTGGAGCAGTAAACAAGCAGTTAGGACTCTCTATCCTTTGGAGGCCGGAAGAAGCATCATTTGACGTGAAACAAGCAGTAAACAAGCATTAAGGACTCGCTATCACGGGGATGAGGGAGAGTGGAACATGTGCGGGGGACAAGGCAACATCCACTTCACGTCAAATGACTCTTCTTCCAGCCTCCTTTGGAGGCTGGAAGAAGCGTCAATTGACGTGAAACGGAGGTTGCCTTGTCCCTGCACCTGTTCCACTCTCCCTCATCCCCGTGATAGCGAGTCCTTACTGCTTGTTTCACGTCAAATGACGCTTCTTCCGGCCTCCAAAGGAGGCTGGAAGAAGAGTCATTTGAAGTGAAATGGACGTTGCCCTGTCCCCACACCTTTTCCACTCTCGGTCATCCCCGTGATAGAGTCCTTACTGCTTGTTTAATGCTCCATAGGAGGCCGGGGGAAGAGTAATTTGATGTGAAACGGATGTTGCCTTGTCCCCGCACCTGTCCCACTCTCCTTCATCCCCGTGATAGCGAGTCCTTACTGCTTGTTTACTACTCGTTTCACGTCAAATGACGCTTCTTCCGGCCTCCAAAGGAGGCCAGAAGAAGCGCCATTTGACGTGAAACGGATGTTGCCTTGTCCCTGCACCTGTTCCACTCTCCCTCATCCCCATGATAGCGAGTCCTTACTGCTTGTTTACTGCTCGTTTCACGTCAAATGAAATGAGCCTTGTCCCCACAACTGTTCCACTCTCCCTCATCCCCATGATAGCGAGTCTTTATTGCTTGTTTACTGCTTGTTTCACGTCAAGTGGCGCTTCTTCCGGCCTCCTGCTTCTATTGACAGTATTATCAAGCTAATAAGAGAGCTGAGTGGGCTTCCTAGAGACACAACGCAAGGTGGATCGATGCGCCTGTATTTTACCGGATGATGTGGCTGAAAGACACATTGAATCTTCACATTGGTGTCCACCAGTTGGGTGGAGGTGCGAGGAGACTTACACTCCACACAGCAGGGGGCGCCAGTGTAAGGTGAAAAGTGTTATATCTCGCAACGCACTTTCAATTGGGGATATTTTTGTTAGAAGATTTAATCTTGGGACATCTCCACTAAGAGATCGTCAGCCAAAACAAAAAGCAAAAAGAAACAACCGTCTAGTGACCGATCGCCTTATGTTTTAGTTTATCTAGAACAAATCACATCCCAAGGCCAAAGAGGGAGACGTGGATTATATATAGAATGATGGAGGACCGGCGCGCCAGAGGTCAGCTGGTAATTTACTGTGGCGCAGTCATTACCCAGTCTCGGGGGCTCAGACACTTTTATAATAATTGGTGGTCACACTGAGTTACGGATAACATCTGGCCAGGACTTTAACAAGCAACGAGTGGGTACTCCGCAGACCAGAAATATTCTTCACACTCCACAGAAAATCATCTTAGGCCTCCAGAGAGAAGACGGTATAATATTTACTATGCTGAGTTATGATGCCATTGGAGGGCGCTCTATGATCTCTTTGCTGTCTGTATTTGTCCCCAGCCTGGTACCACCCAATTATCTTGAATCCGGTTACATGGTGTCAGATGGCTGGATGCCTTGCTTCTATCTTGGCACTAATAGGTCACTTCTTCTTGGGTCACTGTTATGGAGGACATTTTGGATGGAACTGTTATGGAGGCACTGTGGTTGAGGCATTGTAAATGGACACCTAGGATGGTACTACCACATGGAGCGCACCTTGGATGTCACCGTTATAAAAGACACCTTGGATGGTACTACCACATGGAGCGCACCTTGGATGTCACCGTTATAAAAGACACCTTGGATGGTACTATCTCATGGAGCGCACCTTGGATGTCACCGTTATAAAAGACACCTTGGATGGTACAACCACATGGAGCGCACCTTGGATGTCACCGTTATAAAAGACACCTTGGATGGTACTATCACATGGAGCGCACCTTGGATGGCACCATTATAAAAGACACCTTGGATGGTACTATCACATGGAGCGCACCTTGGATGTCACCGTTATAAAAGACACCTTGGATGGTACTATCACACGGAGCACACCTTGGATGTCACCGTTATAAAAGACACCTTGGATGGTACTATCTCATGGAGCGCACCTTGGATGTCACCGTTATAAAAGACACCTTGGATGGTACTATCTCATGGAGCGCACCTTGGATGTCACCGTTATAAAAGACACCTTGGATGGTACTATCACATGGAGCGCACCTTGGATGTCACCGTTATAAAAGACACCTTGGATGGCACTATCACATAGAGCACACCTTGGATGGCACAGTTATAGAGGGTACTTTGGCTGATACTGCTATGGAGGGAACTTTTTCAGAGACACTGTGATGCGGTATTGAGGTATTGTAAATGGCACTGTTATGAAGCACACTTTGTATGGCACTTCTATGGAGGACACTTTGGATGGTACTGTAATGGAGCACTGTGCCTAGCATTGTCATACAAGGCATTGTGGCTGGCAATGTTATGGGGACACTGTGTTACCACTGTTAAGCTGGGTCCACACCACGTTTTTGCAATTCAGTCCCCGTATTAGGTTTTTCATAAAAAAAACGGATTCCTCAAAACCTGACTAAACTGTATCAAAACGTGTGTACAAATTTTTATCTGTATACAGTTTGAAAAATGATGTCCGGTTGCATCAGTTTAAAAAAACAAACAAAAAAAAAAACGTATAGATTTTTAACTTTTCATTCCATTATGAATAAAAGTTTCACTTGTTTGATAGAAATTCCAAGAAAAAAAACTGTGCAAAGTAAAAAACCGTATGGTGAAAACCGTATGGAACCGTACGCTCATACGGTTCTGTACGGTTCCCATTGACACCCATGTTTAAAAAAAAAACGTATACGGTTTTTCACCCGGTCGAAAACCCGTGGTAGGCCACGGTTTTCTGTCCGGAAAAAAAAAAAAGTTAAAAACCCGTATGGTTTGAAAAACGGAGACAACTGTATACATCATTGTGCATACAGTTTTGAATGGGAAGTCTATGGGCACGGCTTTCTGTATGGTTGCATACGTTTTTTTTTTTTTTTCCGAAACCGTATAGCAAAATCGTGGCGTGAACTCAACCTTATAGTGAATACTTTGCATTGGACTATTATGGAGGCTCTATGACCGGCAGTGTAATGTGTACACTGGCTAGTATGGATGTAAGGACATTGTTATGGGAGCCCTGTGGTTAGCACAGTTGTGTAGGACATTGTTATGGGAGTCCTGTGGTTAGCACAGTTGTGTAGGACATTGTTATGGGAGCCCTGTGGTTAGCACAGTTGTGTAGGACATTGTTATGGGAGTCCTGTGGTTAGCACAGTTGTGTAGGACATTGTTATGGGAGCCCTGTGGTTAGCACAGTTGTGTAGGACATTGTTATGGGAGTCCTGTGGTTAGCACAGTTGTGTAGGACATTGTTATGGGAGCCCTGTGGTTAGCACAGTTGTGTAGGACATTGTTATGGGAGTCCTGTGGTTAGCACAGTTGTGTAGGACATTGTTATGGGAGCCCTGTGGTTAGCACAGTTGTGTAAGGACATTGTTATGGGAGCCCTGTGGTTAGCACAGTTGTGTAGGGACATTGTTATGGGAGTCCTGTGGTTAGCACAGTTGTGTAGGACATTGTTATGGGAGCCCTGTGGTGAGCACAGTTGTGTAGGACATTGTTATGGGAGCCCTGTGGTTAGCACAGTTGTGTAGGGATATTGTTATGGGAGTCCTGTGGTTAGCACAGTTGTGTAAGGACATTGTTATGGGAGTCCTGTGGTTAGCACAGTTGTGTAAGGACATTGTTATGGGAGCCCTGTGGTTAGCACAGTTGTGTAAGGACATTGTTATGGGGGCTCCCTCTTGGGAGCACTGTAGCGGACACTAAGGGGAGCATTATGACTGACACTGTTGTATGTCTAGATCGGTTATTGTGGCACTATTTATGGTACTATGTTTGCAGCACTATGTAGAGTACTTATTAGGGGTACAGTGGTTGTTGCGGCACTACTTAGAGTACTGTATAGGGAGCGCAGTGATTATTGCAGCACTATGTGGTGTACTGTTTGGGAGGCACATTGCAGCACTATTTGTGGTACAGTTTAGGGGTCAGAGTTCTTATTGCAGCACTATGTAGTGTATTGTTTAGGGAACGCAGGTATTATTGCAGCACTATGTAGTGTACTGTTTAGGGAACGCAGGTATTATTGCAGCACTATGTAGTGTACTGTTTAGGGGACGCAGGTATTATTGCAGCACTATGTAGTGTACTGTTTAGGGAATGCAGTTATTATTACAGCACTATGTAGTGTACTGTTTAGGGAACGCAGTTATTATTGCGGCACTATGTAGTGTACTGTTTAGGGGACGCAGTTATTATTGCGGTACTATGTAGTGTAATGTTTAGGGGACGCAGTTATTATTGCGGTACTATGTAGTGTACTGTTTAGGGGACGCAGTTATTATTGCGGTACTATGTAGTGTAATGTTTAGGGGACGCAGTTATTATTGCGGTACTATGTAGTGTACTGTTTAGGGGATGCAGTTATTATTGCGGCACTATGTTGTGTACTGTTTCGGGGACGCAGTTATTATTGCGGCACTATGTAGTGTAATGTTTAGAGGTTGCAGTTATTATTGCGGCACTATGTAGTGTAATGTTTAGAGGTTGCAGTTATTATTGCGGCACTATGTAGTGTAATGTTTAGAGGATGCAGTTATTATTGCGGCACTATGTAGTGTACTGTTTAGGGGACGCAGGTATTATTGCAGCACTATGTAGTGTACTGTTTTGGGGACGCAGTTATTATTGCGGCACTATGTAGTGTACTGTTTCGGGGACGCAGTTATTATTGCGGCACTATGTAGTGTGCTGTTTAGGGGACGCAGTTATTATTGCGGCACTATGTAGTGTACTGTTTTGGGGACGCAGTTATTATTGAGGCACTATGTAGTGTACTGTTTAGGGAACGCAGTTATTATTGCGGCACTATGTAGTGTACTGTTTAGGGAACGCAGTTATTATTGCGGCACTATGTAGTGTAATGTTTAGGGGACGCAGTTATTATTGCGGCACTATGTAGTGTACTGTTTAGGGGATGCAGTTATTATTGCGGCACTATGTAGTGTACTGTTTTGGGGACGCAGTTATTATTGAGGCACTATATAGTGTACTGTTTCGGGGGCGCAGTTATTATTGTGGCACTATGTAGTGTACTGTTTAGGGGACGCAGTTATTGCGGCACTATGTAGTGTACTCATTGGGGGACGCAGTTATTATTGCGGCACTATGTAGTGTACTGTTTAGGGGACGCAGTTATTATTGCGGCACTATGTAGTGTACTGTTTCGGGGGCGCAGTTATTATTGCGGCACTATGTAGTGTACTGTTTAGGGGACACAGTTATTATTGAGGCACTATATAGTGTAATGTTTAGGGGACGCAGTTATTATTGCGGCACTATGTAGTGTAATGTTTAGGGGTTGCAGTTATTATTGCGGCACTATGTAGTGTAATGTTTAGGGGACGCAGTTATTATTGCGGCACTATGTAGTGTACTGTTTAGGGGACGCAGTTATTATTGCGGCACTATGTAGTGTAATGTTAAGGGGACGCAGTTATTATTGCGGCACTATGTAGTGTAATGTTTCGGGGACGCAGTTATTATTGCGGCACTATGTAGTGTACTGTTTCGGGGGCGCAGTTATTATTGCGGCACTATGTAGTGTACTGTTTAGGGGACGCAGTTATTATTGAGGCACTATATAGTGTAATGTTTAGGGGACGCAGTTATTATTGCGGCACTATGTAGTGTAATGTTTAGGGGTTGCAGTTATTATTGCGGCACTATGTAGTGTAATGTTTAGGGGACGCAGTTATTATTGCGGCACTATGTAGTGTACTGTTTAGAGGACGCAGGTATTATTGCGGCACTATGTAGTGTAATGTTTCGGGGACGCAGTTATTATTGCGGCACTATGTAGTGTACTGTTTAGGGGATGCAGTTATTATTGCGGCACTATGTAGTGTACTGTTTAGGGGATGCAGTTATTATTGCGGCACTATGTAGTGTAATGTTTAGGGGACGCAGTTATTATTGCGGCACTATGTAGTGTACTGTTTAGGGGATGCAGTTATTATTGCGGCACTATGTAGTGTAATGTTTCGGGGACGCAGTTATTGCGGCACTATGTAGTGTAATGTTTAGGGGATGCAGTTATTATTGCGGTACTATGTAGTGTACTGTTTAGGGGACGCAGTTATTATTGAGGCACTATGTAGTGTAATGTTCAGGGGTTGCAGTTATTATTGCAGCACTATGTAGTGTACTGTTTAGGGGTTGCAGTTATTATTGCGGCACTATGTAGTGTACTGTTTAGGGGACGCAGTTATTGCAGCACTATGTAGTGTAATGTTTAGGGGTTGCAGTTATTATTGCGGCACTATATAGTGTAATGTTTAGGGGACGCAGTTATTATTGCGGCACTATGTAGTGTACTGTTTCGGGGGCACCATATGTTTTGCCGCACTCTGGAGACTTACATATTCCTGTCACTTTCTCCTGCAGCAGTGTACAGAGACAACAATTTATGAGTAGATTACACTGGTTAATTATAGGAAACATGAAAGTATGTGCCCCCCTCGCAGCGCCCGGCGGTGACTGCTGATCACCTCCACATCACAGTGGATCTTAATGAATAATATACGTCATTTACGGCTCATCAGCCTCGTGTAATTCCAAAGCTTTTATCGTGGCCGTCGCCTCTGGATACATTACATTATTTTCCTCCTGGATTAATATGTTGCTATTAAAGGGACATTAAGGAGCGGTAACATTTTTTAGGATGACTGCGGAGTTGGAGGCCTCAGGTACTGGACTCGATGTAAATAAGAGACCCTTAATCCTGACAGTCATCATCACTGCGGTCGGCGGCAACGTATGTCACAGTGAGGACACAATATGGCATCTCAGGGGGCGATGGAGAGGCCCATGGGGACCTGTGGACTTATTAGCCCAGTCATTCCCCATAACTGTCAATGAAAGTATCTCTTATGTCCCGCCACCCCCTCCCTAGTGAAGATTTATAGCCCGCTCATTGCCCTTGTTTCCCTAAGGTGCAGACGTCTTCATTCAGATATTGGTTTCCATGTTATCTGTATGTAATTTCTATGGATCGCAACGTCCCCTAAGTGAGAGAAAGAGCAATGAACTTGGCGATACAGTAGAAACTGTTAGGGGCAGCGCTCTGGCCATTCATTCTGGCCGTGAGCGCTGCCCCCTCCCTGGTCCCCGGGACTCGCGGTGCGGGACGCTCCCGTACGCGTGTCCCGGCCATAACCATGAGCAATGCTCCGGCCGTGAGCGCACCCCCTCTAGTTCACCTGTTGGCACCGGGACTCGCTATGCAGGGCGCTCCCACATGTGAGCTTCGGGCATCCCCTTACCTTCCTCTGGCCTCTTTGCTCCTCTGCTTCGCCGACACGCGCATCTCCCGTCCTTATGGTGTGCTCCCCGGCGTTGCTGGATTTAAAGGGCCAGTACGCCCTTAATTGGTGCCCTGCTTGGCGGACTCTATATTAGTCCAGCACCTCCCTAGTGTGGTGCCGGATCTTTCTGCCTTGTGCCTAAGAGAAAGCGTTACCTTGTGTGTGCCATATAGTGTTCCTGACTCTTCGCTTGTGACCACAACCTCAGTCACACTCCAAACTCCACTATGGCCAAGACCAAAGAGCTGTCGAAGGACACCAGAAACAAAATTGTTGACCTGCACCAGGCTGGGAAGACTGAATCAACAATAGGCAAGCAGCTTGGTGTAAAGAAATCAACTGTTGTAGCAATTATTAGAAAATGGAAGACATACAAGACCACTGATAATCTCCCTCGGGCTCCACACAAGATCTCACCCCGTGGTGTCAAAGTGATCACAAGAACAGTGAGAAAAAATCCAGAAACCACACAGAGGGACCTAGTGAATGACCTGCAGAGAGCTGGGACCAAAGTAACAAAGTCTACCATCAGTAACACTACGCCGCCAGGGACTCAAATCATGCAGTGCCAGACATGTCCCCCTGCACAAGCCAGCACATGTCGGGGCCCGTCTGAAGTTTGCTAGAGAGCATTTGGATGATCCAGAAGAGTATTGGGATAATGTCATATGGTAAGATGTAACCAAAGTAGAACTTTTTGGTAAAAACTCAACTTGTCGTGTTTGGAGGAGAAAGAATGCTGAGTTGCATCCAAAAAATACCATTCCTACTGTGAAGCATGGGGGTGGAAACATCATACTTTGGGACTTTTTTCCAGCAAAGGGACTAGGACGACTGATCCATGTAAAGGAAAGAATGAATGGGGCCATCTATCGTGAGATTTTGAGTGAAAACCTCCTTCCAACAGCAAGGGCATTGGAGATGAAACGTGGCTGGGTCTTTCATCATAACAATGATACCAAACACACCGCCCGGGCAACGAAGAAGTGACTTCGTAAGAAGCATTTCAAGGTCCTGGAGTGGCCTAGCCAGTCTCCAAATCTCAACCCCATAGAAAACCTTTGGAGGGAATTGAAAGTCCACGTTGCCCAGCGACAGCCCCAAAACATCACTGCTCTAGAGGAGATCTGCATGGAGGAATGGGCCAGAATACCAGCAACAGTGTGTGAAAACCTTGTGAAGACTTACAGAAAACATTTCACCTCTGTCATTGCCAACAAAGGGGATATAACAAAGTATTGAGATGAACTTTTGTTATTGACCAAATACTTATTTTCCACCATAATTTGCAAATAAATTCTTTAAAAATCAGACAATGTGATTTTATGGATTTTTTTCTCATTCTGTCTCTCATAGTTGAGGTTATAACCTATGATGACAATTACAGCCTCTCATCTATATAAGTGGGAGAACTTGCACAATTGGTGGCTGACTAAATACTTTTTTGCCCCACTGTAGACTGAAAGGGTTAAATCGTAGGATTATATAAGTCCCTTGATCCTCTCGGCAGTCACTACACCGAACGCATCTTATCTGGTAATATTGTTTATAATGATCACATGGGGGGGGGGGGGGGTGAGAATAATTGACAACGTCAATATCTCAGATACAGCAATAATGGAATCAGGCCCTTCCCTAACCTCTTCTGTATGGGATTTTACAGTGACGCAACACATCCCTCTAGGAGGGCAACTTGTGTCGCTTTTAACACTTTGCTGTATAATTACGATAAGAACCAGTGACTAAATTAGAATTAGTAAGGAAAATAAAGCTTTTTTTTTTTTTTCTAGAAACAGCGCCATCCTTTTTCCTCAAGTTGTGTGTGGTATTGCAGCTCAGGTCCATTAAAATGGATTGAGCTTAGTTGTAATACCACACAAAACCTGTGGACAGGTGTGGCAATGTCTTTCTAATCCTGGATATCCCCAGAGCTTTCTGTATTGAGCACTTCCCTGGCTCCTCCTCAACTATGATTGACAGTTCTGGTATCTAATCTAGATGCGGGTGTATAACTACTATATATCCTGATCCCATAGAGATATCGGCAGCAGCAGTATACAGATAGAGCTGGAGGGGAGGTGTATAACTACTATATATCCTGATCCCATAGAGATAGCAGCAGGAGTATACAGATGGAGCTGGAGGCGAGGTGTATAACTACTATATACCCTGATCCCATAGAGATAGCAGCAGTATACAGATAGAGCTGGAGGCGAGGTGTATAACTACTATATATCCTGATCCTATAGAGATAGAGCTGGAGTGGAGGAATATAACTAATATATACTGATCCCATAGACATAGCAGCAGTATACAGAGAGCTGGAGGGGAGGAATATATCTATTATATATCCTGATCCTATAGAGATAGCAGTATACAGATAGAGCTGGAGTGGAGGAATATAACTATTATATATATACTGATCCCATAGAGATAGCAGCAGTAAACAGAGAGCTGGAGGGGAGGAGTATAACTACTATATATACTAGGGGTGTGAATCGCCAAGAATTTGGCGATACGATTCGAATTGCGATACCAGTGTGGCGATTCGATATATCCCGATACCATCTAGGTGACGATACATCGCGATATATCCCAATACATCGCCCACCAGGGAGCATTCACAGATCCCTTTAGACGCCGCTGTCAGCTTTGACAGCGGCGATCTAGTAGTCCGGCGCACACTTTTCTCATGTTATCCCGTCCGGGCTGCAAAATAAAAGAAAACACACTCTCTCTTACCTCCCAACGAGCCCCCGGTGCTCCGGTACACTCCGGTACAGGTGTTCTGTCCCTGGGCTGTATTCTTCTTACTTCCTGTTAGCCCGGCACGTCACATGGAGCTTCAGCCTATCACCGGCAGAGGCGGGACATCGCTGCGGCCACGAGTCGGAGCCCGCTCCGTACACCCAGAGCGCCGCAGTGTCAGATCAGGCCTGCCCGGCTCCACAAATGTGGAACTTGTATCTCCTGATGCCCGGGACATGCTGTTCCGGCCGTCAGGAGATACAAATTCCACATCCCTAAAAGAATCGATTCAAAAATCTTTTGAATCGCTTCAGTATCGCCAAGTGAAAAAATCGCGATAATATACAGAGAGCTGGAGGGGAGGAGTATAACTACTATATATCCTGATCCCATAGATATAGCAGCAGTATACAGATAGAGCTGGAGTGGAGGAATATACATATATATATATATATATATATACACACACACACACACACACACACACACATACATACACTGATCCCATAGAGATAGAAGCAGTATACAGATAGAGCTGGAGGGGAGATGTATAACTACTATATATCCTGATCCCATAGAGAGAGCAGCAGTATACAGATAGAGCTGGAGTGGAGGAATATACATATATATATATACACACACACACACACATACATACATACACTGATCCCATAGAGATAGAAGCAGTATACAGATAGAGCTGGAGGGGAGATGTATAACTACGATATATCCTGATCCCATAGAGAGAGCAGCAGTATACAGATAGAGTTATATATATATATATATATATATATATATATATATATATATATATATATATATACACACACACACACACACACACACACACACACATACACTGATCCCATAGAGATAGCAGCAGTATACAGAGAGCTGGAGGGGAGGAGTATAACTACTATATATACTGATCCCATAGATATAGCAGCAGTATATCGATAGAGCTGGAGGGGAGATGTAAAACTACGATATAGCCTGATCCCATAGAGAGAGCAGCAGCAGTATACAGATAGAGCTGGGAGGGAATGTGTATAACAATGATAAACTGGTGATCACATGACCCAGTTCCAGCAATAAACAACAAAGATGCAGCTGTGCTGAAATGAAACAGAGGGCCCTGTAGGACCAGCAATCGCGAGTCTGGGCTCCAAAAGGCAAAAAAAGTTGTGATTTATCCACCCCCCCCCCCCCCGTACCAATTCGTAAAAAAAAAAGGGAATAAACCACTAAACATCTCAAGAAGTAAAACATAAAAATCAGTGACTATAAACGTATGATATAAGCAGCTCTGCCATCATTATTCAGATGAGATGGTCCACCTAGTGGTGGTCTGTGGTATTCGCAGGTGTTATTACCGCACAGAAAGGAACACAATACCCAATTTTCTAGCCATTAGGCGGCTATTGTATCGAGGTCTCCGAGTGAAGCAAATACATTTTCCCTTTTTTAGGAGGTAAAGGAAAAAAACGAAAATACATTTATCTTTACAAGCGCCTTCCCCTGCAGCCGGCATACTAATAGGGCTCCTTATTACGTGTCGCAGACTCATTGTATTGCGGTATTTTTTTTTTCCCGCACATCTTAATGCATTCTTCACTAGGCCGCGTGTGTCCGGGATAAATATGCACATACGAAAGACGTGACTCCATTTACCTTCCCCCGGATAGAATGTTAAATAATGAATCGAAAAGTGCGAGGGAAGCGAAATTTGCAAGTTGATACGGGAAGAGACAATTTAACGGCTTTTTTTTTTTGGCAGATTTTCTAATTTTCCTCCTAAAAGAGATCAGCGGGTTCAATCTGTATGCAGAATCCACACAGAAGCGTAGAGACGGGGGCGGTGCGAGGTGCGGGTCCACTCTACACTTCCTGTGCAGCAGCTTGTCGTTGTCAACCGTGATATCATTTATGCACCATATGGCGGTATTATTTATTATAGGATAATAAACACTGATTGTGGCACTTGATGCTTATACATAGGCCAGTGTTTTCCAACCAGGGTGCCTCCAGCTGTTGCAACTCTCAGCATGCCCAATCAAAGTATGTCTATATGGTACTGTTATTTTACTCTGTTTGGCGCTATTAAAGGGGTACTCCGGTGCTCAGCGTTTGGAACAAACTGATCCGAACGCTGGAGCCGGGAGCTTGTAACGTCATATACCCGCCCTTCATGACGTCACGCCCCGCCCCCTCAATGCAAGTCTATGGGAGGGGGCGTGACAGCTGCCACGCCCCCTCCCATAGACTCGTATTGAGGGGGCGGGATGTGATGTCATGAGGGGGCGGGGATATGACGTCACGAGCTCACGGCTTCGGAAGCTTGTTCCAAACGCTGAGCAGCGGAGTACCCCTTTAATTCTGCACTGTATGGCACTATAGAGTACTACTACTAGGCTATGTTTTGTACTATTATGTTTGCACTGTATGGCACTGTAATGTGTGTACTGTACAGTAATGTTATTTTGCTTTGCACTGAATGGTTTTATTTAGTTGTTTGGTGCTATTATTTCTGCACTGTATGGCACTATAATGTGTGCATAGTACAGTACTGCTATTAGGCTCTGTTTGATGCTATTATTTTTGCACTTTATGGCACTAGAATGTACACATTGATTAGTACTGTTATTTGGCTCTGTCTGGGGCTACTTCGCACTGTATTTGGGCACTGTACAGTACTGTTATTTGGCTGTTTGGTGCTATTATGACTGCACTGTATGGCACTATAATGTAGGCACTGTATGGTATTACTAGGCTGTTTGGTGCTATTATTTCTGCACTGTATGGCACTATAATGTGTGCACTGTACAGTACTGGTATTTGGCTCTGTATGGTGCTATTATTTCTGCACTTTATGGTACTAGAATGTACACATTGAATAGTACTGTCATTTGGCTCTGTCTGTTGCTACTTCGCACTGTATTTGGGCACTGTACAGTACTGTTATTTGGCTGTTTGGTGCTATTATGCCTGCACTGTATGGCACTATAATTTAGGCACTGTATGGTATTACTAGGCTGTTTGGTGCTATTATTTCTGAACTGTATGGCACTACACTGTGGGCACTGTCTGGTACTGTTATTTGGCTCTGTTTGGAGCTAATATTTCTGCACTGTAAGGCACTATATTGGGCACTGTATGGTACTGTTATTTGGCTCTGTTTGGAGCTAATATTTCTGCACTGTATGGCACTATATTGGGCACTGTATGGCACGGTTTGGCACTATTGTTTATATACTGTATGGCACTATAATGTGGTTACCATCTGGTACTGTTATTTCTATGGGCACCACCAAGGGGATATGGCGGTAATATTACACTCCGCTTCTGCATAGAATCCTCCAGAAGATTTAATCCAGACCTGACTACATCTGTAGATACAGAAGATAAATGGGGGCCCCGTAAAATGACTTTCATTTTCAGATTCATTTCTTCGTTCCCTTGGGATCAGATTGCGGTGATAAAGGAGACGCGGTTATTACGGTGCAGGGTCTTGTCTATTGCCTCCATATATCACTGCCATTACCGCCTCTGCCCTACATAGCACCATGAAGATACACGGCTGTGCCGGAGCTTACATCTTGTTTAATAGGAAGGGGTTGGGGCCCCGCATGGCGGAGGCTGGTGACCTATGTCCGTCCGTGCAGACTTTGATCAGATCAGAGGTTTATCTATATTACTTGCATTGTGCCGCTCCTTATATACAGGCGGGGGGGGTCAGCCTTTAATTTGCTATTGGTCTCATTGTTCTGTGTTTATAGGATTTACATAGGACTGCATGTTCTGGATAAGGATCTAGAAGTACTACTCCCATCATGCCCTGGCAGAGCTATGGCAGTTCAGCCTTGTCATAATGACATTGCCTTGATCGATATCACCAACCACATCAATGTCTATATTCATGATGAATAGTACAGCTAGGGGGCAGCATCTCAATCTCTTTTTTGTTTTTTGGGGGGGGGCAGATGACTAGCTGAACCATAGGTTGTCTTCTGGGGGAATTTGGCTTCAGGTGTTTAAATTCGCTAGACTGCCCCCGCAGGGGAAGATGAAGTATTACACATTTCCTATGAAAATCTTTTTAATGCAAGAAGATGTTTCATCCTGTAGAGAATAAAAGACTTTTGGGGCCGCTCTATGGCCAAAAGATAAGGGGTATCAGGGGACTAGTGGGAGATGTAGATTTGCAATAACTGTAGGGCCACAGGTTGGGGAGCACTGCCTTAGAATTTTTGGAGCTACCCTTCTCTCAGGTTGGGGAGCACTGCCTTACACTTTTTGGAGTTGCTCTCCCCTGTCAGGTTGGGGAGCACTGCCTTAGAATTTTTGGAGTTGCTCTCCCCTGTCAGGTTGGGGAGCACTGCCTTAGAATTTTTGGAGTTGCTCTCCCCTGTCAGGTTGGGGAGCACTGCCTTAGAATTTTTGGAGCTGCCCTTCTCTCAGGTTGGGGAGCACTGTCTTGGACTTTTTGGAATTGCTCTTTGGTTGGGGAGCACTGCCTTACACTTTTTGGAGTTGCTCTTCTTTGGTTGGGGAGCACTGCCTTACACTTTTTGGAGTTGCTCTTCTTTGGTTGGGGAGCACTGCCTTACACTTTTTGGAGTTGCTCTTCTTTGGTTGGGGAGCACTGCCTTACACTTTTTGGAGTTGCTCTTCTTTGGTTGGGGAGCACTGCCTTACACTTTTTGGAGTTGCTCTTCTTTGGTTGGGGAGCACTGTCTTGGACTTTTTGGAATTGCTCTTCTTTGGTTGGGGAGCACTGCCTTACACTTTTTGGAGTTGCTCTTCTTTGGTTGGGGAGCACTGCCTTACACTTTTTGGAGTTGCTCTTCTTTGGTTGGGGAGCACTGCCTTACACTTTTTGGAGTTGCTCTTCTTTGGTTGGGGAGCACTGCCTTACACTTTTTAGAGTTGCTCTTTGGTTGGGGAGCACTGCCTTGGACTTTTTGGAGTTGCTCTTTGGTTGGGGAGCACTGCCTTACACTTTTTGGAGTTGCTCTTCTTTGGTTGGGGAGCACTGCCTTACACTTTTTGGAGTTGCTCTTCTTTGGTTGGGGAGCACTGCCTTACACTTTTTGGAGTTGCTCTTCTTTGGTTGGGGAGCACTGCCTTACACTTTTTGGAGTTGCTCTTCTTTGGTTGGGGAGCACTGCCTTACACTTTTTGGAGTTGCTCTTCTTTGGTTGGGGAGCACTGCCTTACACTTTTTGGAGTTGCTCTTCTTTGGTTGGGGAGCACTGCCTTACACTTTTTGGAGTTGCTCTTCTTTGGTTGGGGAGCACTGCCTTACACTTTTTGGAGTTGCTCTTCTTTGGTTGGGGAGCACTGCCTTACACTTTTTGGAGTTGCTCTTCTTTGGTTGGGGAGCACTGCCTTACACTTTTTGGAGTTGCTCTTCTTTGGTTGGGGAGCACTGCCTTACACTTTTTGGAGTTGCTCTTCTTTGGTTGGGGAGCACTGCCTTACACTTTTTGGAGTTGCTCTTCTTTGGTTGGGGAGCACTGCCTTACACTTTTTGGAGTTGCTCTTCTTTGGTTGGGGAGCACTGCCTTACACTTTTTGGAGTTGCTCTTCTTTGGTTGGGGAGCACTGCCTTACACTTTTTGGAGTTGCTCTTCTTTGGTTGGGGAGCACTGCCTTACACTTTTTGGAGTTGCTCTTCTTTGGTTGGGGAGCACTGCCTTACACTTTTTAGAGTTGCTCTTTGGTTGGGGAGCACTGTCTTACACTTTTTGGAGTTGCTCTTTGGTTGGGGAGCACTGCCTTACACTTTTTGGAGTTGCTCTTCTTTGGTTGGGGAGCACTGCCTTACACTTTTTGGAGTTGCTCTTCTTTGGTTGGGGAGCACTGTCTTACACTTTTTAGAGTTGCTCTTCTTTGGTTGGGGAGCAATGCCTTACACTTTTTGGAGTTGCTCTCCCCTGTCAGGTTGGGGAGCACTGCCTTGGACTTTTTGGAGCTGCCCTTCTCTCAGGTTGGGGAGCACTGCCTTACACTTTTTGGAGCTTCCCTTCTCTCAGGTTGAGGAGCACTGTCTTAGGAGCTACTCTTCTTTCGGTTTAGGGAGCCCTGCCTTACACTTTTTAGAGTTGCTCTTCTTTGGTTGGGGAGCACTACCTTAGACTTTTTGGAGCTGCTTTACTCTCCCAGGTTGGGGAGCGCTACCTTAGACTTTTTGGAGCTGCTTTACTCTCCCAGGTTGGGGAGCACTGCCTTGGACTTTTTGGAGTTGCCCTTCTCTCAGGTTGGGGAGCACTGCCTTACACTTTTTGGAGTTGCTCTCCCCTGTCAGGTTGGGGAGCACTGCCTTAGAATTTTTGGAGTTGCTCTCCCCTGTCAGGTTGGGGAGCACTGCCTTAGAATTTTTGGAGCTGCCCTTCTCTCAGGTTGGGGAGCACTGTCTTGGACTTTTTGGAATTGCTCTTTGGTTGGGGAGCACTGCCTTACACTTTTTGGAGTTGCTCTTCTTTGGTTGGGGAGCACTGCCTTACACTTTTTGGAGTTGCTCTTCTTTGGTTGGGGAGCACTGCCTTACACTTTTTGGAGTTGCTCTTTGGTTGGGGAGCACTGCCTTACACTTTTTGGAGTTGCTCTTTGGTTGGGGAGCACTGTCTTACACTTTTTAGAGTTGCTCTTCTTTGGTTGGGGAGCACTGCCTTACACTTTTTGGAGTTGCTCTTCTTTGGTTGGGGAGCACTGCCTTACACTTTTTAGAGTTGCTCTTCTTTGGTTGGGGAGCACTGCCTTACACTTTTTGGAGTTGCTCTCCCCTGTCAGGTTGGGGAGCACTGCCTTGGACTTTTTGGAGCTGCCCTTCTCTCAGGTTGGGGAGCACTGCCTTACACTTTTTGGAGCTTCCCTTCTCTCAGGTTGAGGAGCACTGTCTTAGGAGCTACTCTTCTTTCGGTTTAGGGAGCCCTGCCTTACACTTTTTAGAGTTGCTCTTCTTTGGTTGGGGAGCGCTACCTTAGACTTTTTGGAGCTGCTTTACTCTCCCAGGTTGGGGAGCGCTACCTTAGACTTTTTGGAGCTGCTTTACTCTCCCAGGTTGGGGAGCACTGTCTTAAGAGTTTTTGGAGCTGTTTCCTCACTCAGGTTGGGGAGCACCAACTTTTTGGAGGTAGGGGACGATTTATCAAAACCAGTGCAAAGGAAAAGTTGCCTATAGCAACCAATCAGATTGCTTCTTTCATTTTGTAGAGGCCCTGTTAAAAATGAAAGAAGCGATCTGATTGGTTGCAATGGGCAACTTTTCCTCTGGACAGGTTTTGATAAATCTCCCCCTTAGACCCTACTCCTAAGTCAACTTCTAAGCTAAATCCAAAGCCAAGCCCATGATAACACTTCCTATCTGAGCTATGGCATTTCAGTCTTGTCATAGTGACATTGGGGAATATTTATAAAAAAAACTTGTGCAAAGGAAAAGTTGCCCAGTTGCCCATAGCAACCAGTTAGATCACTACTTTCACTATTTAGAGGCCCTTTTATAATAAAAAAATAAAAATAAAAAAAAGAAAGAATCGATCTGATTGGTTGCTATGGACAACTGGCTAACTTCCTCTGCACAGGTTTCCCATTGGATCCAATTCACTATCTACATTAACGTCCACATACTGATGTATTGTCTATAAACCAAGACAAAACAATGCAACTTCCTTAAGTTAGGGGGCAGCAGCATCATTTTTTTTGTTATAGGGGTCCCCTGATTTTTATTTGAACCACAGGTTTCCTCTCTTCTGGTCTGATCAGCTCTGATGTCTGGGAGAAGCAAATGTTCAATTTCGCTACACTGCCTCCACAGGGCAAGTGAAGTATTACACATTTCCCATTAAAATCAATCTATCTAAAGCACGGAAATGCTTGGTCATCTAGAGTTGTGAGCTCTGGTATTTCAGCTTGGTCATAGTTACATTGGATCCATATAACCATCTACATCAACAATCTACATATCCAAGAACCAGAAAAGCAGTACACCCCCCCTACTTCGGGGGGTGGGGTCACATCTTAACAGATTTTTATTTTTTTAAAGGAGATGAACACAGCATCTTGTACTTCAGGACCAAATCAGCTATAACATGTTGGGGAATCTGGCAGCAAGTGTTCAATTTCTCTACACTGCCTCCACAGGCGAAGTGCAGTATTTCACATTAAAATCAATCAATCTGTATAATGCATAGAGACACTTGGTCCTCCAGAGTAAGTGAACCTTTTTGTAGTTGCTATCCTCTCTGGCTAATAGATAAGGGTCCCGAATGGGGAACCCATTCCACCTATAAGTCCTAAACACCTAATGGGGTTTCCTACCACAGACAACCAGGCTGCCGTAGCCTAGGCAACGCCAATCATACACCCTTTGGATTCCGCCATATACGGATGCTGTTACACTGTATCACTACCCTGTTTTACACATGTCAATATTAATAGACGTCGGGTAACTACTCTTGTCAGTACACATCAGAGTGTATATACAGCTTGTGATGTATCGTCTATACGCCGCCCGTAATTGCTGCCAATTCTGTCATTTACTTAAGTGACTAACCTGAGATCGATAGGGATTCTGCCTGTTTTCAGATGGATTTATTGCTCGTGAGTCATTGATGAGACGTCAATCAGGAGAGTAAAAAGCTGCAGCGAGCGCCATATTGTATGTGGGGGCTGGACCGGCGGGGAGCAGACGCATCGTACGCCTCACGGTTTCATTCTTAGATACCTCACTATAACTTTATGTATCCTGTATAACGAATAGAATGATAGAACTATAGTTAACACTGACACTTATGGAGGTGAAACACCACGTACTGCAGACATCATAGATAATGGGCATCAGTCTGACCCCCCTAGACCACCAGGACTTCCTCCATTAACCCATTTACCAACCAGACCACTCGGAATGTCTCCACTATCACCTGAGACGTCTCCATGAACCCAATTATGCACAAAATGATTTGTCGCCATTTCCACGCTCCCCACTGTTTTCCTTTTCGTTATATGGAATAAATCCACTTGAAGTCATCGGTGAGTCTGTTACTTTTCTTCATTTTCTTGGGAAATTTGGATACAAACTGTCTAAGCAATTTGATGTTGAGCAACACCTTGATATACCTTGTCTGATCTGTATACTATTGCTGTGCCAATTATTATACCACTTTTTAAGAAATTAAAGGGGTAGTCCGCTGCTCAGCGTTTAGAACTGTTCCGAACGCTGGAGCTCGTTATGTCATAGCCATGCCCCCTCCCATAGACTTGCATTGAGGGGGCAGGGTGTGACATCATGAGGGGGCGGGACTATGTCGTCACAAGCTCCCAGCGCCGGTTCCAGCGCTCGGAACAGTTTGTTCCAAACGCTGAGCAGCAGAGTATCCCTTTAAAGGAGTACTGTGGTGCTGTACAACATATCTCCTACCCAAAAGATAGGGGATAAGCGCCTGATCATGGGAGTGGGGTCCGATTGCTGGGACCCCCGCAATCTCCTGCACGGCAGCCCAGCTCTCCCCAGGAACAGAGCGTGTTGACCCCTGAACAAAGCGCTGGTTGACACGTCTCCTCCATGTATATCTATGTGAGAGCCGGAGATACCTGAACGCTGTATCTCCAGCTCATATTCATATATTTTATATATATATATATATATATATATATATATATATATATATATATATATATACACACACATACACACATTGAGGGGGCGTGTCAGCTTGTGCGGGGGTCAGCACGCTCTTTTTCTGGGGAGAGCTGGGGTGCCGTGCAGAAGAACGCAGGGGGGGTGCAGCGATCGGGCCCCCCACGATCAGATTTTTCGCCTATATTTTGGATAGGAGGCAAGTTATACAGCACAACAGTACACCTGCACCCCTGCAATCCCCTGTACCCCTGCAATCCCCTGTACCCCTGCAATCCCCTGTACCCCTGCAATCCCCTGTACCCCTGCAATCCCCTGCACCCCTGCAATCCCCTGCACCCCTGCAATCTCCTGTACCCCTGCAATCCCCTGTACCCCTGCGATCCCCTGTACCCCTGCGATCCCCTGTACCCCTGCGATCCCCTGCGATCCCCTGTACCCCTGCGATCCCCTGTACCCCTGCGATCCCCTGTACCCCTGCGATCCCCTGCACCCCTGCGATCCCCTGCACCCCTGCGATCCCCTGCACCCCTGCGATCCCCTGCACCCCTGCGATCCCCTGCACCCCTGCGATCCCCTGCACCCCTGCGATCCCCTGCACCCCTGCGATCCCCTGCACCCCTGCGATCCCCTGCACCCCTGCGATCCCCTGTACCCCTGCGATCCCCTGTACCCCTGCGATCCCCTGTACCCCTGCGATCCCCTGTACCCCTGCGATCCCCTGTACCCCTGCGATCCCCTGTACCCCTGCGATCCCCTGTACCCCTGCGATCTCCTGTACCCCTGCGATCTCCTGTACCCCTGCGATCTCCTGTACCCCTGCGATCTCCTGTACCCCTGCGATCTCCTGTACCCCTGCGATCTCCTGTACCCCTGCGATCTCCGGGACAGGACCCCGGCTCTATCAGTGAGGCATGCGTCTGGTCTACTGGTAGACAGCACGAGCTCCATTCATTTCTATGAGAACGCCGATCCAAGTGCTGTACTCTGGTCTTTTCCCATAGAAATGAATAAAGTACGTGCCGCCAGCAGCACACATTCTACACAGAGCGCCGAGTCCCGTCCTGGTGATAGCAGGGGGTCCCAGCTGTCGGACCCCCTGCTATCAGCAACTTATACAGTCCTGTGGATAGGAGATAAAAGAAATATATCGCAAAAATAAACTTAACTACTATATATCCAGGTCCTGTAAAGATAGCAGCAGTATACATGTAGAGCTGGGACAGGAGGCGTATAACTACTATTTATATCCTGATCCCATAGAGATAGCAGCAGCAGCAGTATACAGATAGAGCTGGGAGGGGAGGAGAATAACTATTATATATCTTGATCCTATAGAGACAGCAGCAGTATACAGAAAGAGCTGGGAGGAAAGGTGTATACTTCTATATATTCTGATCCTACAGATATAGCAGCAGCAGTATACAGATAGAGCTGGAGGGAAGGTGTATAACTACTATATATACACTGATACCATAGTGATAGCAGCAGTATACAGATAGAACTACTATATATATATATATATATATAATATATGATACCATAGAAACAGTAGCAGTATACAGATAGAGATGGAGAGAAGGTGTATAACTACTATATATCCTGATCCCATAGAGATAGCAGCAGTATACAGATAGAGCTGGAGGGGAGGTGTATAACTACTATATATCCTGATCCCATAGAGATAGCAGCAGTATACAAATAGAGCTGGAGGGGAGCTGTATAACTACTATATATCCAGATCCCATAGAAATAGCAGCAGTATACAGATAGAGCTGGAGGGGTATAACTACTATATATCCTGATCCCATAGAGATAGCAGCAGTATACAAATAGAGCTGGAGGGGAGGTGTATAACTACTATATATCCTGATCCTATAGAGATAGCAGCAGTATACAGATAGAGCTGGAGGGGTATAACTACTATATTTCCTGATCCCATAGAAATAGCAGCAGTATACAGATAGAGCTGGAGGGGTATAACTACTATATATCCTGATCCCATAGAAATAGCAGCAGTATACAGATATGCATGTGCAACCAAGGGCCACATACTAATAGTCCTGGACAGCTCCATTGTATCTTCCTATGAATTATTAGGAGTCGTTCTTCTGTGGGGTCCACGTTCCATTCTTGCGGGGACATTAAATCCCGCAGTGGGTCCGGCGCTGTTTGTGCGCCCAGAATACATTACATTGTACCTGGCGGTTATACAGCCGGTCACCACATATCGCTTTTCCGTTTTCTGTTCCACTAAAACCATTAATCTTCTTTTTCCGAGAACACCAGAAGCGAGGTAGAGCTGTGCGCCGGCCTCTCCCCGGTGGAGGAGCGCGGTGTTTGGTATGCGCCTGGCGTCGGCGCTCGCTCTCACGAGGACGCGGAAGTGTTTCACTGATCTGCTGCCACCGTGTACTGAGGAGAAGAGATCAGAAGAGGAAGAGGGGAACATTACAGGGCGGCACATCTTCAGAATATATCACTCCTCATTGAGATGCCGGCGGCAAATGGCGGCTGTAATCTGTAACACGCAGTAAGGAACGCAGGACGTGCTTATCGCCAATCTTACCTGCAGATTTTTGCAAACACAACCAGTGTCCATGTAGTATTTTTCCCATATACTAGTCCTACAGCACCATCTGTTTTATTCCAACACAGCTACATCCAAGTGTTTTATTACTGTAACTGGGTCATGTAATCACCAGTCTAACCCACAGAAAATCACAGTGCTTACATGTGTCAGAGAAGGTAGTCTGTCCTAGGTCAGCTGACTTCCTGTGAAATACAGGATGACATCATCACCCATCAGATCCCTCCCAGACCTTCCAGCTCCATCTGTATACTGCTGCTATCTCTATGGGATCAGGATATATAGTAGTTATACCCCCTCCCCTCCAGCTCTATCTGTATACTGCTGCTGCTATCTCTATGGGATCAGGGTATATAGCTCTACTCCAGGTCTATCTATACATTGCTGCTGCTGCTCAGTCTATAGGATAAGGATATAGTAGTTATATACCTCCCCGTCAGCTCTATCTGTATACTGCTGCTGCTCATTCTACAGGATTAGGATATAGTAGTTATACACCTCCCCTTCAGCTCTATCTGTATACTGCTGCTGCTCATTCTATAGGATTAGGATATATAGTAGTTATACTCCTCCCCTTCAGCTCTATCTGTATACTGCTGCTGCTCGGTCTATAGGATTAGGATATAGTAGTTATACACCTCCCCTTCAGCTCTCTCTCTATGGTATCAGGATGTATACTAGTTCTACACCTCCTCTTGAGCTCTCTGTATACTGCTGCTATCTCTATGGAATCAGTATATATAGTAGTTATATCCCTCCCCTCCAGCTCTATCTGTATACTGCTGCTATCTCTATGGAATCAGTATATATAGTAGTTATATCCCTCCCCTCCAGCTCTATCTGTATACTGCTGCTGCTATCTCTATGAGCTCAAAATATATAGTAGTTATATACCCCCTCTAAGGCTGTATTCATACTTTGCATTTTTTGCTACATTTTAATACAGTTACCCGCAACAATTCATTAGAAAAACGTATGCTGTTTTATACATGCGACAACCGCACCATGTGAACAGACCCTTCACCTTCCAGAATTGTCTGCACTGAATTCTAGATTAGCAAAATCTCAGCTGTAGTCCAGTATTTCCCAACCAGGGTGCCTCCAGTTGTTGCAAAACTACAACTCCCAGCATGCCCGGACAGCCGAAGGCTGCAAAACTACAACTCCCAGCATGCCCGGACAGCCGAAGGCTGTCCGGGCATGCTGGGGGTTGTAGTTTTGCAACAGCTGGAGGCACCCTGGTTGGGAAACACCCCTCTAGTCTGTTATAACAATGCATGTACGGCGCTGTTCTATGTAATGAAGAGGCAGCAGAACCCTTATGACCGAAATTGATGACCTATCCCAGTTTTTCCCAAACAGGGTGCCTCCAGCTGTTGCAAAACTACAACCCAGTGCTGTTCTATGTAATGAAGAGGCAGCAGAACGTTTATGACCAAAATTGATGACCTATCCCAGTGGTTCCCAACCAGGGTGCCTCCAGCTGTTGCAAAACTATAACTCTTAGCATGGCTGGGGGTTGTCGTTTTGCAACAGCTGGAGGCACCCTGGTTGGGAAACACCCCTCTAGTCTGTTATAACAATGCACGTACGGCGCTGTCCTATGTAATGAAGAGGCAGCAGAACACTTATGACCGAAATTGATGACCTATCCCAGTTTTTCCCAACCAGGGTGCCTCCAGCTGTTGCAAAATTATAACTCTTAGCATGGCTGGGGGTTGTCGTTTTGCAACAGCTGGAGGCACCCTGGTTGGGAAACACCCCTCTAGTCTGTTATAACAATGCACGTACGGCGCTGTCCTATGTAATGAAGAGGCAGCAGAACGCTTATGACCGAAATTGATGACCTATCCCAGTTTTTCCCAACCAGGGTGCCTCCAGCTGTTGCAAAATTATAACTCTTAGCATGGCTGGGGGGGGTTGTAGTTTTGCAACAGCTGGAGGCACCCTGGTTAGGAAACACCCCTCTAGTCTGTTATAACAATGCATGTACGGCGCTGTCCTATGTAATGAAGAGGCAGCAGAACTTTGATGACCTATCCCAGTGGTTCCCAAGCAGGGTGGGTGCCTCCAGCTGTTGCAAAACTATAACTCTTAGCATGGCTGGGGGGGGTTGTAGTTTTGCAACAGCTGGAGGCACCCTGGTTAGGAAACACCCCTCTAGTCTGCTCTAACAATGCATGGGGATTCTTTGGAACTTATCTGGTACTGCGGCTTAGCCCCATTCAGGTGAGCTTCGTGCAGTACCATGCACAGCCACAACATAATGTACGGCGCTGTTCAATGTAATGAAGAGGCAGCAAAACTTTGATGACCTATCCCAGTGGTTCCCAAGCAGGGTGCCTCCAGCTGTTGCAAAACTACAACCCCCAGCCATGCTAAGAGTTATAATTTTGCAACAGCTGGAGGCACCCTGGTTGCGAAACACCCCTCTAGTCTGTTCTAACAATGCATGGGGATTCTTTCAAACACCTGCATCAGCATGTAAAGCAGCCGACAGGTGTGAACAGCCCCCAACGCATCAAACATGGCCTCCAGAGCGTTTTATCGTCACCTGGCATCTTATCTGATCAGGAATGGGAGTGGCGGCCGCTCCTCATAACCGAGATCTCCGGACACGTCGCCCGTCTATGACTGATTGCAATATACACCCTCTATTCCGGGACTCTCTGCAACGAGAAGAACACACGACACTTCACTTCTGTTTAGACAAATAGAAAGAAAAAGAAGGATTTTCACTACAGGCTCAGGGAAGATAAAGGAAATCTACAGATTCACATCAATCCCGCAAAAAAAAGCAACAAAATGCAATTACCACCTCCGATTTCTTACCTGTCAGGGTGTAGGAAATCCTCTGTATATAGAAGGATTTTAGCGAATTTCTATGCGGCCATCGGGAGGGGGTCGTGCTTGACTGACTGCCACAGTGTGACCCATTTCTATGGCCAACGCTAGAGAAGCATAAGCGATTATTAGTTAGGTAGAGGTTCTTGTGTAGGTCCTGTGCTTACCTGTTTTGGCTAATGTGGCAGGCGTGAGTTTTCATCCACACTGATTGCAATTCCATCACTGAAATGATTTCCTAGTGTTGCCTACATTTCACATGACTCCTTTGGGCTTTGCAGAGAGAGGGGAGTGGAGTCTGATCACTGCACCTGGTCATCTAATTAGGCTACTGGTGCTGGAGGTGAACCGATTAGACTCATAAGTAATGTCATGAGGAGAAAGTGATTTGACCTATAATCACTAAACTGAGGTGTTTTATGTCTTTATGCTGTGTTCATACATTAGCAGCAGTATACAGATAGAGCTGGGAGGGGTTTGGAAGCTAGCAGGAGGGATCATTGTAGGCGGTCAGGAAGTCAGCTGACCCAGGACTGACCACTTCCTCTGACACATTTAGGTGGTACTCCGCTGTAGAACATATTTTTATATTATTCCCAGACTGTTAGCATATAAAAGAAAAACTTAGACTTACCCGCCGCTGCTCCCGTCCTCCGGTGAGGTGTTCTTCCTGTTGCCTGGCTCAATACATCACATTGCGCTCAGCCTAGGGACGTCCCAATACCATTTTTTTTTAATTTATTTTTTTTTAAGACAGAGTACGAGTACCGATTATTATTATTATTTTTTTTAAGTACTTGCCGATACAAATTACCGATACTTTTTTCAATGTCATGTGACAGTATTTTTTTTTTATCTCTTTAATGGGAAAAAGTTTTTTTTTTTGTAGTTTTTATAAGGGGCTTTTTTTTTTTTATACATTTTTTAAATATATTCAACCTCTTAAGGACCAAGGACGTATGGGAAAGTCCTTGGTCCCGCTCCCGTGATATAACGCGGGGTCCCACGGAGACCCCGCATCATATCACGGCGGGCCCAGCGTCATAGTGCAGTCGGGACCCGCTGCTAATAGCGCGTGGCACTGATCGCGGTGCTGCGCACTGTTAACCCTTTAGCCGCACGCTCAAAGCTGAGCCACGCGGCTAAAAGTGAAAGTAAAAAGTGCCGGCTAGCTCAGTGGGCTGTTCGGGATCGCCGCGGTGAAATCGCAGCATCCCGAACAGCCGGAGGGTCCCTACCTGCCTACTCGCTGTACAATCGCCGAATGACTGCTCAGTGCCTGAGATCCAGGCCTGAGCAGTCAAGCGGCAGAATCATCGATCACTGGTTTCCTATGAGAAACCAGTGATCAATGATAAAGATCAGCGTTTGCAGTGTTATAGGTCCCTATGGGATAACAATGATCAGTATAAGAGATCAGTGTGTGCAGTGTTATAGGTCCCTATGGGATAACAATGATCAGTATGAGAGATCAGTGTGTGCAGTGTTATAGGTCCCTATGGGATAACAATGATCAGTATAAGAGATCAGTGTGTGCAGTGTTATAGGTCCCTATGGGATAACAATGATCAGTATGAGAGATCAGTGTGTGCAGTGTTATAGGTCCCTATGGGAGCTATAACACTGCAAAAAAAAAAAGTGAAAAAAAAGTCAAAGATCATTTAACCCCTTCCCTATTAAAAGTTTGAATCACCCCCCTTTTCCCATAAAAAAAAAAAAAAAAACAGTGTCCGAATGATAAAAATATATCATTAATTAAACCGCTCGGTCAATGGCGTGCGCGCCAAAAAATTCCAAAGTCAAAAATAGTGCATTTTTGGTCACTTTTTATATCATGAAAAAATGATCAATAAGTCCTATCAATGTAAAAATGGTCCCGTTAAAAACTTCAGATCACGGCACAAAAAATGAGCCCTCATACCGCCCCATACACGGAAAAATAAAAAAGTTATAGGGGTCAGAAGATGACAATTTTAAACGTATACATTTTCCTGCATGTAGTTATGATTTTTTTCCAGAAGTCCGACAAAATCAAACCTATATAAGTAGGGGATCATTTTAATCGTATGGACCTACAGAATAATGATAAGGTGTCATTTTTACCGAAAAATGTACTACGTAGAAAGGGAAGCCCCCAAAAGTTACAAAATGGCGTTTTTTTTTCAATTTTGTCTCACAATGATTTTTTTTCCGTTTCACCGTAGATTCTTGGGCAAAATGACTGACGTCCGTACAAAGTAGAATTGGTAGCGCAAAAAGTAAGCCATCAAATGAATTTTTAGGTGCAAAATTGAAAGAATTATGATTTTTTAAAGGCAAGGAGCAAAAAACTTGTTAAAAAAATTGAATCGTCCCTTTTCAAAAAGTTTAACACATTAATTTTTTTTTTTTCCTTATTTAGTCCCCATAGGGGACTAATACATGCAATCTGTAGATTCCATACACTGATCAATGATATGCCATAGCATTGATAAGTGTTATCGGCCCTCCATTACTAATGCCTGCCATGGCTAGCAGCAGTAAAGGAACGACGATCGGACGCACAGAGCAGGGTAAGGGACCTCTGGCCGTCCTCACAGCTAATCGGGACACCGCAATTACACCCTCAAAATGGGACTAAAATAGGATCAACTTTTTAAAAAGTTGATCCTATTTCAGTCCCATTTTGAGGATCCATTGCAATTAGCTGTTTTATTCCAGAACAGCTACATCCCTGTTTCATTACTGTTACTAGGTCATGTGATTACCACTTTGACCCAAAGAAAAACAGTGTTTACATGGGCACCCCCCTTCTGTCCACTTGCTTTAGAAGTGGGTGAAAACCATTAGGCGCCCAACAGACGTGTTTTCTTATTATAAGAAAATGCTAAAGTGATATCTAGACTTTCGGCTTTGTTCACATATTTTACTGCATTTCGGCTGCTTATGCTGGTATTTTACAAAATAGCTTGATTCCATTAAGACAGCAGCAGTATACAGATAGAGCTGGAGGGAGGGTTTATGACTATATATCCTAATTCCATAGAGATAGCAGCAGTATACAGATAGAGCTGGAGGGAGGTGTATAACTACTATACATACTGATCCTATAGAGATAGCAGCAGCAGTATACAGAGAGGGAGGGGTCCGGGAGCTAGCAGGAGAGATCTGATAGGTGATGTCATCCTGTAGTTGACAAGAAGGCAGCTGACAGATTAAAGGGGTACTCCACTGGAAAACTTTTTTTTTTTAATCAATTGGTTCCAGGAAGTTAAACAGATTTGTAATTTACTTCTATTTAAAAATCTTAATCCTTCCACTACTTATCAGCTACTGTATGTTCCATAGGAAGTTCTTTTCTTTTTGAATTTCTTTTCTGTCTGATCACAGTGCTCACTGCTGACACCTCTGTCCATGTCAGGAACTATCCAGAGTAGGACCAAATCCCCATAGCAAACCTCTCCTGCTCCTGACAGCTCCTAAAATGGACAGAGGTGTCAGCAGAGAACACTGTGGTCAGACAAATTAAATTCAAAAAGAAAATAACTTTCTCTGGACCATACAGCAGCTGATAACTACTGGAAGGATACATTTTTAATAGAAGTAATTTACAAATCTGTTTTATCTTTCTGGCCCCAGTTGATTTAAAAAAAAAAATAAAATTCCAGTAGAGTATCCCCTTTAAACACTGAGGGGGGGGGGGGGGGGGGTCAGACTGGTGATCACATGACCCAGTTACAGTAACGAAACATAGATGCAATTTTGATGAAAGAAAAAATTAGCTTTAGGACTAAAGGCCCATTCACACTGCCATCTGGCTCTGTTATTACAGAGCTCCGTCAGAACCATGAGAGTTTAGCAAAGAAAAAAAATACGGCATGCACTACTCTTTTTCCGGCAAACTACCGGACCCCCATTTAAGTCAATAGGATCAGTCGGGACCCGGTGTTGTCAGTTGTGCTTAGACTCGTGTTGGGACAGAGCTAGACGGAAATGCGAACTTGGCCTTATGATGGCAAGTGTGCATGGGGTGTAAAAATAAATAAATAAACCCGGTGTGATTCTTTAGGTCTTCAACTTAACAATCACAAGACAAATATATATAGGAATATGCAAATCAGCTCATTACATCACCTTTTCAGGCGATGTTCCCTGGTATCAGCTTAGCTCCAGTTTCGGAATATAAAAAGCTAATCGGGATTAATGCCAAGCCAGAAATCTCTCTCCAGAAGGAAAGAGCACCCATCACTGACGAGGGGCAAGTACCCCGAAACAGCTGTCTGCAGATGGGTGCTCTTTCCTTCTGGAGAGAGAGTTCTGGCTTGGCATTAATCCCGATTAGCTTTTTATATTCCGAAACTGGAGCTAAGCTGATACCAGGGAACATCGCCTGAAAAGGTGATGTAATGAGCTGATTTGCATATTCCCCTACCCAGAATGCCTGCGGAGTGCTTAGTGGCCCTTGAAAGCTCCGTCACACCAGGAGTGGTGAAATCTCCGAGTTAAATACTCATCCCGATATAGATATAGATATATAAATATATATATAAAAATATATAATTATAATATATCATACAAAAATAAATAAAAATACCATTTTCCATGACACGACCAACACAGAGTTATTAACATTTATTGTAATTTTTTTTTTTTTTTTTCCTAGATGAAAGAAAAAGGTTTTACAATCAGAATAAAAACAAAGTCTAAAGCGCCTGTGGAGATTATTTAATTTATTGGAAAAAAAAATAAAAAATAAAATCAAAAAAAGACCAAATAAAACTTAAAGTTATTGACAAAGCAAGCAAAGCAAAAAGAAAAGCGCAAAAACAACAAAACGTTGGGCTCAAGTAAAAAGATCCAAGTCTTGAATCCAGCCTCTTACTACGAAGCTTTTCCCTAGGGGTCCGATTTATAAGGCCTCAGATATGAATGACCCAGTAACACACAGATGACGGGCCCCAAGCATCCATTAGGGGGCCCCTTATGCACATGATACATTCATCACTTCTAAGCAACATCCAACAAATGTCAGAAATAATAGAGAAGCGCTAAGCGTCATTCGCGGGGGGGTAGGGAGGTGGTTTTAGCAGCCGAAAGTCTTAGCGCTATAGGAAGTAAGTGCCTTAGATTGCCTCCGAGTTGACGGGAATGGTCAAAAAAAAACAAAAACTAAAAGTTGCTGGTTTTAGGGAAAGTCAATGACGTGAACTCAAATAGTTATTACTGCCACCGTAAATGGACTGGAAAAAGTGCTTCAAGTGGAAAGGAAACAGAGACGGCCGGAGGTATAGTCATTGGCTTCCGTAAAGAAAATCAAAAATTTGCAGCCGAATCTCGAAAATCGATAGAAGCCGCGTCTGGAAAGAAGGGAGGGGAAAAAAAAAAATGATTTAAAGGGGACTTGTCACTATTTAAACTACCCACAGGGGGGGGGGGGGGGATATGTGTCTGATCACGGGGTGCCAATTGTTGGGAACCCTCGAGATACCCATATACGAGCTCCAGCCCTTCTTCCAAGACAAACTAGGCCGCCCAAGTACCAACCGCTGCCGGTAAGTGGCTGAATGGGCCGTCACTTGTGGCCGGCCAAGACCAGTTTGTTCCGAGAGGTGGGGGGCCAAAGCTCTCAATTGGGAGAGACCGGCCCCATTCCAGAGATTGAGGGGGGTCCCCTTTAAAAGCGGTGTACGGAGGAAATATGTGCCATTAAAGGAGTACTCCACTGCTCAGCGTTTAGAACAAACTGTTCCGAACGCTGGAGCCGGGAACTCGTGATATCATAGCCCCGCCCCTCATGATGTCACGCCCCACCCCCTCAATGCAAGTCAATGGGAGGGGGCGTGACGGTAGTCACGCCCCCTCCCATAGACTTGCATTGAGGGGGTGGGGCGTGACATCATGAAGGGGCAGGGCTATGACATCATGAGGGGTGGGGCTATGACAGCATTCGGAACAGTTTATCAAAGGGGAACTCCGCTGCTTAGCGTTTGGAACAAAGTCTGGGAATTGTAGTGAAAACAGTCCGGGATAGAAGCTAGTTCACTAAAACGGAGTGAATTTAGAGAATTGCGAAAAAGTGTCTACAGGTCCGCGCTTGTATAAAATGGTACATTCCGCCAATTTTAAAAGGGCAAAAATAAAAACGGCCGTACGTAAGATTATAACACTACAGTCCTATTGCTGATGTCCTCAAATACAAAAATACACTATGAAAAAGCCGTCGACAAGAGTCACCGCAAAAGGGTTAATGCGCAGGATATGCAAAGCAAACGTTCTGGAGTAGTAAGGAAATCTCTTAAAGGGGAACTCCACTTTAGAATGTTATGTTAAAAGGGGTACTCCGGTGGGTGGAAATATATATATTTTTGTTTTTTTTTATATCAACTGGTGCCAGAAAGTTAAACAGATTTGTAAATTACTTCCATTTCAAAATCTTAATCCTTCCAGTACTTATCAGCTGCTGTATGCTCCACAGGAAGTGCTCTCTACTGACACCTCTGTCCATGTCAGGAACTGTCCGGAGCAGGAAAAAAAATCCCCATAGCAAACCTATCCTGCTCTAGACACTTCCTGATACGGACAGAGGTGTCAGCAGAGAGCACTGTGGTCAGACTGGGAAGTACTACACGACTTCCTGTGGAGCATACAGCAGCTGATAAGTACTGGAAGGATTAAGATTTTTAAATAGAAGAAATTTACAAATCTGTTTAACTTTCTGGCACTAGTTGATCAAAAAAATGTTTTTTTCCCACTGGAGTACCCCTTTAATTTACGAACACTTTGCTTAGTTTGCACAGATCTTAAGCCCATTTTTTTCTCTAGTTACATCCAAAGCAATACAGGAAAAATGTATCTGCTACTGGGGTGTCGCTCCCCATCATGTTGCTCTTGTCCTTAGGACTCTAAATGCAGCTTCGGATGCGACTGGAGGCTGAAGTGTGCTGCTCTGGATGTGAATGGAGAATAAAATCTGACACAAAGTAAAGTATTCGCAAAGTATTTATAAAATGCAGGTAAAAATAAAAGTTGTTTCATTTTGTCCACAATTTCTATTTTATAGGGGTTTTTAAGGACTGATACCCATGGCCTATTCTAAGGATAGACCATCAGTACTAAAATTAATCAGGGTCCTAGCACTGGTCTTAGAGGATTCATGGGTCTGCGGCCCTAATTTATTACCTGCAACGGCGCCACACATTTTGTAGTGGCCATGTCTGGTACTGCGGCTTAGTCCCATTCGAATGAAAGGGACTGAGCTATGTGCAGTACCAAGATCAGCCACTACAAACTGTACGGCGCTGTGTCATGTACAGCAGAACAGTTCTTTTTTAGTCAGCTGATTTATAGGGGGTAGGGGGGCATTTCAAGGACCTGTCCAAAGGCTAGTCCATCAGTATTAGAAGTAGTTGGGGTCCCATCCCTGACCTCTACTGATCAGATTTTACCCGGAAGAGCGCCATACATTTTGCTGTGGCCATATCTTGTACTGCGGCTTAGCCCCATTCAAGTGAGCTTCCTGCAGTACCATGCACAGCCACTACAAAATGTACGGCGCTGTTCCATGTAATTAAGAGGCAGCAGAACTTTAATGAACGAAATTGATGACCTATCCCAGTTGTTCCCAACCAGGGTGCCTCCAGCTGTTGCAAAAGTACAACTCTTAGTATGGCTGGACAGCCTTTGGTAAGATTTGTACTTACCTATGCTAAGAGTTGTACTTTTGCAACAGCTGGAGGCACCCTAGTTGGGAAAAACTGACCTACCCTAAGAATGGGCCACCAGTATTTAAAAGGGGTACTTTTTTTTATTTTATTTTTTAATCAACTGTTGCCAGAAAGTTAAACAGATTTGTAGATGACTTCTATTAAAAAATCTTTACCCTTCCAGTACTTATTAGCAGCTGTATGCTACAGAGGAAATTCTTTTCTTTTTGAATTTCTTTTCTGTCTGACCACAGTGCTGACACCTGATGCCCGTATCAGGAACTGTCCAAAGCAAGAGAAAATCCCCATAGCAAACCTATGCTGCTCTGGACAGTTCCTGACACGGACAGAGGTGTCAGCAGAGAGCACTGTGGATAAGACAAAAAAAAAATTCCTCTGTAGTTTACCCCAGCTAACAAGTACTGAAAGGATTAAGATTTTTAAATAGAAGTAATTTACAAATCTGTTTAACTTTCTGGCACCAGTTCATTAAATAAATAAAAATAAAAAGTTTTCCAGCGGAGTACCCCTTTAAGTCCTAAATGATATGATCTAAATGTACAAAACCTCAAACCGCGTCGGGTGAAACTTTTTATTAAACAATATAGAACACGGACGAGAAGCCATGAACTGCTTTATCCCACTTATGGTCCTTAAGAGAACCTCACGGGCCCAGAGTGCACAATCCCTAGGGATGTAGGATATGTAGTTGTACTATATCTAACTAGAGACGCCCGGGTCCCCCATGCACCCAACAGCGCTGGAGACAGCGGTATATTCACCAATCTTCGAAAGCAAAAAAGTTGGTGCTTTGGGCCTTAATGAGGTGGCGGCGGCGGCTCGCAGCCATTACTTTGTGTCCTCAGATTTAAAAGATGGTTGATTTGATTGGCGGAAAACAAAAACAAAAAAGAAAAGAAAAAGCAGCGAGAGGCGAATGATGCAGACAAGCTCCAGTCCCGTCAATGAAGCAGGTCCTTAATAGACTGGTTGTCTGTGGATTCCAAGGCACTCAGTCCGTCGGGTCCTTTTACGTTCTTGTCAGCTCCCTGCCGGAACACACAAAAAAAAAAATAGGATGAAAACAATCTCGTAATGAAGCAGGGAACGGGGAGTTCAGGAAAACAAGAACAAAAACACAAAACGTACTGAAATAATACAATTTAACCCCATGTTTGTTACATCTCACCCTCTCACCCATAACTATTACTTCTCCAGATACAAAACCATTACAGTGGCTTTTGTTTTTTTTTTCACGGGACCAATTGTAAATTTTAACACCTTTTTATTTTATCATAAACTGTAATAATAAAAAACAAAAATAAAACAAAAAGGGAAAGAGAAAAAAAAAAGAGTTTTTGCACCGTTTTCTGACCCCTACAACTTTTTTTTTTGTCTCTGGAGCTGTATTATTGCTTTTTAATTTATTTTTTTGTTAATGTCGTGACCGGTACTTTTTATTGATACGGTTTGGAGTTAATGTGACAAAAAAAATAAAATAAAAAATAGAATAGTAAAATATCTTTATATTGGTCAGAGCTTTGTTTCTCTCACACAGAGGCTCTAAAATCAGTCAACTCTGTTGATGCAAATCTGACTGCCTGCGGTCGCCACTTGGGGGGGGGGGGGGGTGTTTGCTGTGTTTCGAAAGGGGGAACAGACAGTGCTGACTGATCAGCAGGGACTTGGCACTTCCAAAGTGTTAAAGGGGTACTCCGCCGCTCAGCGTTTGGAACAAACTGTTCCGAAGGCTGGAGCTGGGAGCTTCTGACGTCATAGCCCCGCCCCCTCATGCTGTCACGCTCAGTCCCCTCAATGCAAGTCTATGGGAGGGGGCGTGACGCCCCCTCCCATAGACTTGCATTGGGGGCCGGACAGCATGAGGGGGCGGGGCTATGACGTCACAAGCTCCCAGCTCCAGCCTTCGGAACAGTTTGTTCCAAACGCTGAGCGGCGCAGTACCCCTTTAAGACTGGGTCCATTGTAGATTTCACGATTTCCAGAAAGGACTTTTTGAAGCTACCATCTTGGGTGAGTGCCGTCCTCTATTCTTACTACATTTTCATTGGATTTGATCTACTATCTTTGGACTGAGCACCACATAGATTTGGATTTTTACTTCTACTATTCACCTGTTGCGGATTACTTACCGTATATACAGCAGTGCCGGATTCTGTATCTACTTTATAGTCTACTCGTTGACTAACTGCCATTAGTACCATTATTTCAAGAAAATAAAATACAAATTACTACTATAGGCAGAGAATGTTGGACCTAAAGAGGATACTTACACAATATGTGGCCAAAAACTGGCTGCCATGACTCACCATATATCCGGTGGAAAACATTATATATATTTATTTTTTTTAAATCAACTGGTGCCAGATTTGTAAATTACTTCTATTAAAAAAAATCTTTACCCTCCCAGTACTTTTTAGCAGCTGTATGCTACAGAGGAAATTCTTTTCTTTTTGAATTTCTTTTTTGTCTTGTCCACAGTGCTCTCTGCTGGCACCTCTGTCCGTGTCAGGAACTGTCCAGAGCAGCATAGGTTTGCAATGGGGATTTTCTCCTGCTTTGGACAGTTCCTGATACGGTCATCAGGTGTCAGCAGAGAGCACTGTAGACAGACAGAAAAGAAATTCAAAGAAAATAATTTCCTCTGTAGCATACAGCTGCTAAAAAGTACTGGAAGGGTAAAGATTTTTTTTTTAATAGAAGTGATTTACAAATCTGTTTAACTTTCTGGCACCAGTTGATTAAAAAAAAAAAAAAAATACTTTTCCACCGGAGTACCCCTTTAAAGGAGTAGTCTACTGCAGACTATTCCCACTCCGCTGTGCCCGGGCTGAAAAATAAAATAGAAAACAAACTTTCACTCACCTTCCTGTGTTCCTCCGCAGCACCACTACAGCTGATCGGTCTTCATCCTTCTTCGTCACACGGCGCTCAGCCTATCGAGGCACATGGAAGAAGGATGAAGACCGATCAGCTGTAGCGGTGCTGCGGAGGAACACAGGAAGGTGAGTGAAAGTTTGTTTTCTATTTTATTTTTCAGCCCGGGCACAGCGGAGTGGGAATAGTCTGCAGTAGACTACTCCTTTGAGGGTAGGGTCACACGTAACTGATCTGCAGCGTATTTTACGCTGCGGATGCGCCGATGACCGACACTATAGTGAGCCACTATGGGCAGACCCACAGGATCTGCGAGCAAAACACGTTGCGGATCAGTTATGTGTGACCCTACCCCTAGGGTGTATTCACACGTATAGTATCGTTAGCATATTTTGTAAGCCAACTAATAAGGTGGTCTGAACTAGACAGTCTAAAAGATGCGTCAAACAGCCCAAGCCACTGTGATAACATTTGGCGCGTTTTTAGATTGTCTCGCTGTATTAGTAAATCTTCCTCCACCATGTTAAGAGGTTTACCCCTCCCTAAAATGGGCACTGTCAGATACAAAAACTTTTTATATGTTGTACATCTTGGTAAAACAGTAACCTTTCTAATATACTTTATAAGATTTAGTTTTTTTCCCCTTTTTCATTTGACTGTGCTACAGGGGCTGTAAAGTTAGTGTAGTTCCCAATATAGTGTCTGTACCTGTGTTTGACGGTGCTCTCGCAATTCTTATGTGATCTTTACCTCTTTTTTTATATTTTTAGCAGCATACAAAAAGGAGTGTGGTCTCTGGCTTTTCCCAGGTTGCAGTGCGGCCCAAGATATTACATCACTAGTCAGGTGTTGAAAGGGAGCCTGTCTGTGCTTCAATTTGTGTAGCGACCGCTAGGTGAGAGGGATATCATTCTCCACACTGCAGGGAATTGTAGTTTCAGCACAGTATGCAAGGCAGCTCAGCTGTGCTGCAATGGGTGAGGTAACTGATGTGTAGGAGGAAGAAAAGTGACCTCAAAATTGCAAACAAGGAATTCTGGGACTTGTAGTAGGAGGGAGGGAACTCCAACAGGAAATAGCAATTTCACAAAAAGAAGGCAGCATTATGGTAATCTCAACAAAGCCATTTAGCCCCAAGACAAGCACAGATCCTTTCTAAGCGTGTCCATTCCTGTCTGGCAGGTACTTAAAGGGGTACTCCGCTGCTCAGCGTTTGGAACAAACTGTTCCGAACGCTGGAGAAGGCGCCGGGAGCTTGTGACATCATAGCCCCACCCCCTTAATGCAAGTCCATAGACTTGCATTGAGGGGGCGGGGCTATGATGTCACGAGCTCCCGGCGCCTGCTCCAGCATTCGGAACCGTTTGTTCCAAACGCTGAGCAGTGGAGTACCCCTATAAGTCCCCCTATGTTGGATAACCCCTTTAATAGAATTTAAAGAGCCAGGGACAACATTTCCCCAACTCATTAAAGGGGTACTACCGTGCTGACAACTTATCCCCTATCTAAAGGATAGGGGATAAGTTGCCTGATCAGGCGGGGTCCCGCCGCTGGGTGTCTCGCCCCTGCCATAGACTTGCATTGAGGGGGCAGAGCGTGACATCACATGGGGCGGAGCTTGACGTCACGATCACCGACCCTGTCATCAGACCCGGAGCGCATGTTCAATCCGGGGCCTGATGAGAGCGGGGTGCTGCGTGCGAGATCGCAGGGGGGTCCCCAGCGACGGGACCCCGCGCGATCAGGCAACTTATCCCCTATCCTTTAGATAGGGGATAAGTTGTCAGCACGGTAGTACCCCTTTAAAACCTTTTTGGGACATAGTTATCAGACGTGGAATCTTAATACCGTCTAATACCATTCCTTATGTAACGTATGATTAGCCACAGATGCAGCATGTAAGGATCGCATCTGTTTGTTTTTTTTAAGCATAAATATAAAAAGAAAAGAAAAAAACAACATGAACTAAAAGCTTGAATTGGGATTTGTAACACGCTCTGGCGGCTGTATACAATATCGCCGCTGTATACAATATCTGTAAATGAAGCCACATTTTTTTTTTTCATATGAGTTACAGGAAATCTCTTGGAGAATAAAAGCAAAAAAATAAATAAATAAAAATATATAATAAAAGCCGTGGTTAATACCGTCGCTATTTTCTGGTGCCTGCGCCGGGACCAGGGAGTTTTATTACTTTTTAAAGAACAGTAATTAGTTTCTGCAGTATTTTACGCCGTGGTGGGAAATTGGTTTTGCGGTAGGGTGTTGTGTGTTTAATCAGTGAGAAGACCTCAAAGGGGTTTCGATTGTGCTCGTAGATGTGATGTTGGCTCCAGGATGTAATAAACAGGAAAGCACGAATTTCTGCTATGTAAGAGATGGGCGAGGAGTAAAAGGCGCACATGTTCTGGGCAAAGGAGGCAGCTTAAAGGGGGTACTCCGCCGCTCAGCGTTTGGAACAACCTGGAGCTCGTGACATCATAGCCCCGCCCCCTCAATGAAAGTCTATGGGAGGGGCATGGTAGCTTTAGACAGTGGCGGGACCCCGCGATCAGACATCTTATCCCCTATCCTTTGGATAGGGGATAAGATGTCTAGAGGTGGAGAACCCCGTTAAGTACAAGGACGCAAGGGTGTACCTGTACGCCCTTCTTCCTGGACGGGTTAAGGAGAACCTGTCAGCTATAATATTATATTAACTGTTAGGGTATAAAAAAACAGTATCTACTGTTGTAAACGGTGGTTACCAAAATTATAAAATATAATTTTTTATTTTTCTGTCAAGTGCCATGGGGGCGGGGCAGAGCTGCTCAAGTGCCACATCCTGGCACGCCTTCTGGCTTGACCCCACACTCTCAGACCTTCCTTGGCTGATGGCCAGGGCTCTGTATGTCAGTCAAGTAGATGTAGGGAGCTCAGGGAGAGAAAGCAGATGTGCCAGGCTGTGACTGTAGAGCAGCTCAGCTCTGCCTCCTTTACACTTTCATGAGAAATTAAAAGACTATTAACCCCTTAACGACCACGGACGTAAATGTACGTCCTGGTTTGGCGGGACTTCCCGCACCAGGACGTACATTTACGTCCTGTGTATGACCGCGAGCATCGGAAGGGTGCTCGCGTCATACACCGCAGGTTCCAACTGCTAGCAGCAGCCGGGGACCCGCCCGTAATGGCCGACATCCGTGATCGCGCGGATGTCCGCCATTAACCCCTCCGATGCCGTGATCAATACAGATCACGGCATCTGCAACACTTTGATTGGATGATCGGATCGCCCGCAGCACTGCCGCGGGGATCCGGTCATCCAGCATGACAGCCGGAGGTCCCCTCACCTGGCTCCGGCCGTCTCCCAGGGTGCCCTCTGCTCTGATCTAAAATCGAGCAGACCAGAGCAGAAGATCACCGATAGCACTGCACAGTATTAGAAATCAAACGATTGCTATAGATAGTCCTCTATGGGGACATAAAAAAAAAGTTGAAAAATGTAAAAATAAAAAGTAAAAAAATAAAAGTGAAAAATCCCCTCCCCCAATAAAAATTGTCCGTTTTTCCCATTTTATCCCCAAAAAGCGTAAAAAAAAAACAAAAAAAAAAACAACATATTTGGTATCGCCGCGTGCGTAAATGTCGGAACTATCAAAATATAATGTTAATGATCCCGTACGGTGAATGGCGTAAACGTAAAAAAATTTAAAAAAATCCAAAAATGCTGCTTTTTTGTCACATTTTATTCCCCAAAAAAATATTTAAAAATGAAAAATGATCTAAAAAAGTTTTATATATGCAAATGTAGTATCTAAAAAAAGTACAGATGACGGCACATAAAATGAGCCCTCATACCGCCCTATATACGGAAAAATGAAAAAGTTATAGGTGGTCAAAATAACTTTTTTTTAGATTACTGATTTTGTACAAAAAGTTTTATATTTTTGTACCTCTTAAAAAATCTAAAAGTATTTAGCCATGGGTATCAATTTAATCGTATTGACCCACAGAATAAAGAACACATGTCATTTTTACCGTAAAGTGTACAGTGTGAAAACGAAACCCTACAAAATGTGCAAAATCTTGGTGTTCATTTAAAATTTCCTCCCTAAAAAAATTTTTTTTTGGGTTCGCCGTACATTTTATGGTAAAATTAGAGGTTTCATTACAAAGTACAATTGGTCACGCAAAAAACGAGCCCTTATATAGGTCTGTAGATGGAAATATAAAGGAGTTATGGATTTTAGCAGGCGAGGAGGAAAAAACGAAAAACGCTAAAATAAAATTGGCCTGGTCCTTGAGGTGAAAATGGGCTTGGTCATTAACGGGTTAAAGGGGTACTCCCGTGGAAATTAATTTTTTGTTTTAAATCAACTGGTGCCACAAAGTTAAACAGATTTGTAAATTACTTCTATTTAAAAAAATCTTAATCCTTCCAGTACTTTTTAGGGGCTGTATACTACAGAGGAAATGCTTTTCTTTTTAGATTTCTCTGATGTCATGACCACAGTGCTCTCTGCTGACCTCTGCTGTCCATTTTAAGAAACAAAGTTTTCCACAAGAGTACCCCTTTAAAGAAGGAAAGGAACAGTTTACTTTCATACCCTAACACAATGTTTCACAACCAATGTGTCTTCCGCTGTTGCAAAACCATGACTCCCAGCATGCCAGGACAGCCAAAGGCTGTCCTGGCATGCTGGGAGTCATAGTTTTGCAAACTGTTGCTACTGGTTACCATAGTTTTGCAAAGCGTTGCTGTTGCTACTGGTTACCAACATTTTTTAATTCGTTTTTTAGTTTCTCAGCCAGGTGCCAAGGAGGCGGAGCCGAGCTACTCAATTGTCACATCTGCTCTCAACTCCCTGCAACTCCTGTACAGTGCTCTCTGCTGACATCACGACCACAGTGCTCTCTGCTGACATCTCTGTCCATTTTAGGTACTGTCCAAAGTAGGAGAAAATCCCCATAGCAAACATATGCTGCTCTGGACAGTTCCTAAAATGGACAGAGATGTCAGCAGAGAGCACTGTGCTCGTGATGTCAGCAGAGAGCACTGTGTTCAGAAACGAAAATAATTTCCTCTATAGTATCCAGCAGCTAATAAGTACAGGAAGGATTAAGATTTTTTTTTTTTTTAAACAGAAGTAATTTACAAATCTCGTGTGAACGTACCCTTAGGGTGCATTCACACCACATTTCAGAGACCCTGGCGCCGAATCTCATTCATATAAATGCGCTATTCAGAGTCAAATAATGACTCTTGTCAGCTCAGTGACTCCGGTCTGCTCATGTTTTCTCCGTATCCGGTTTTGTGGCAGGATGGGAAACAGCGGCATACCACAGTTTTCAGTCCGGCCACAAAACCGGATACAGGGCAAAAATGAGCCGAGCGCAGTCAGACAGAGATAGGCGCGTTCAAATGAATGAGATCCAGCAGGCGGATCTCTGAAACGCGGTGTGAATGTAACTTCAGTAGGAGCAGTTCAGCTCCAAATGACCCCGAGTTTAGTCTTTACGAGGCCTAACCTCCACTCAGGGGAGGCTGCACAGAAGTTACTGCATCATCTAAGCCGGGAAACCGAAACGGGCTCCTCTACCCTCAGAAGAGAAGTCTGGTTTGGAGCAGTGCAAAAGAAAAACCTCCAAGGAACGTGTAGTTCAGGCGCTGAAGGACCAGACTGGGTAGAAGCGGTAAAACATTTATTCCCAGTGTGCAACGCGTTTCGCGCATGTGCGCTTCATCAGGCCATTTGGCCTGATGAAGCGCACATGCGCGAAACGCGTTGTACACTGGGAATAAATGTTTTACCGCTTCTATCCGGTCTGGTCCTTCAGCGCCTGAACTCCATGTTCCTTAGAGGTTTTTGTTTTGCATTGCTACACTGGTGGAACGGCAGCAGTGGACCACTGTCACATACTCTCACCCAAGTGGTGCTGGCCCATGCACAACTTGTTTTGGTAAGCGTTATTTTCCACCTAGTGTCTTACATTGATTTGGCGATATTACACCATGGAGCGCTCCTTCTTTGTCTTTTTCTGGTTTGGAGCAGGGTACTTCCCCAGAATAGATAAATAGAGGAGCTTATGTCTGATAACCAACCCACAGACCCCACATGGTAGGCCACGGGAGACCCTAAATAGAGGAGTGAAGACTGGTTACGATTTAGACTAAAAGTAAACAAGAAGCAACCCTGAGGAGATACAGTGACAACAACAAAATACACAGAGGCGACAAGATTTGCGTTCGTCTCCCCTACTCTCTGGTTTGATAGCCTGCACCGACTAGGCGGGCACGTCACATGATCTGAACATGGTTTTCGAACCTCTCCATCTTAATCTTTACGCTGGGATCGACTCTCTTCATATCTGAAGTTTTCACCGTTTTTAAATTAATTTGACTGCAACTAATTTAAAAAACACGCGGCTCAGAAGGGATAAGAAAAACAACCGGAACGGGGGGGGGGGGGGGGGGGGGGTGGTTTCTATCCATTTGAAGGACATTGGCGATAAAACTACAGACAAGCTGAAGTAAGATTGACAGCGACACATCCCGAACGCCACGAGATTAAATCACAAAAAAAAAAAAATCAAAAAAGGAAGCGATGAAAGACATCAATTATTTATTGCGCTTTATTAGTTTATTCTGGGGAGGCTGTACGGACATCAGTCACATTCCCGCTGCTTCTGCCATTAACTCCTTCTGTTAACAGAATTCCCACCTCCATCCCGCACCCTCCAGAAGTTCTTTGCTTTGTGGTAGGTAATTCCAGGTGCTTACTGCAGGTAGGAAAATAGCGCACAGATTTTTTTTAGCTTTAGGTAGATGTTGTTTTTCACTCAAGTCTATAGGGACAAATTTAATTTGCATAAGATGCTGATTTGGCCGGGGAAACCGGAGGCGGATATTGCATCCAAATCAGGGCAGATTTTAAATTGTGTAAACAGGCCCCTAAGACGTCTGTAACCTTTATCCAATCCATGCTTACATTTTCAAGTCCCCTGTTCCTCATGTGACAAAAAATGGTACCTTTATCAGCCCCAATGCTTATAGCAGTGGTTCCCAAACAGGTTGCCAGAGAACACCGGGCTCCCACACCAGTCTAGTAGGCAAGATGACGACAAGACAGGCTTGGACCTTGGGGGGGGGGGGGGGTCCTACGTACGTACAGGAAGAGGGAGGAAACCATCAGGGTGGGAGGTCCTTGCTACAGGGAGCAAACTATCTACAAGAGGGTGCTACCTACAGGGGTCAAAACCACCTGCAGGATGATCCTTCCTACAAGGGGCAAACTACCAAAAGGGTGGTCCTACTGGAGACAAACCATCTACAGGGTGGTCGTACAAACAGGGGCAAACTACCGACAGCGTGGTCCTATGTACAGAAGGTAAAATACCGACAAGATGGTCCTACCTACAGAGGAAAACTATTGAGAGGGTGGAATCCAAGAAGGAAAAGGAAATCCAGCTCCCCCGAAAAATATGGAAAAACGGTATAAAAACACAAAAAATGTATTTCATCCTTTAAAAATCAATGAGATGGTGAGAATTAAAAGCGTATATGAAACGCCGACGCGTTTCGAACCATATGGTTCTTCGTCATGGCACATCAAAAAGCCACATCTAAGCTCCGTGCTCCTCCACCGACTACCCTTCCAGTGGCTACTTCTACAGGGCGGTGAGCTGGTCTAGTTTTTTCTTTATGTATTTTTTATTGAGAGGGTGGTCTTCCCTACATTAGGCCAAACCACATGCAGGGTGGTCGTACAAACCGGGGGCTTAAAGGTGTATTCCAGGAAAAAACTTTATCTATCTATCTATATCTATCCATCTATATCTCTCTCTATCTCTATATATATCTATATATCTCAACTGGCTCTGGGTTTGGAAATTAATACTATTAAAAAAATCTTAATCCTTTCAATAATTATCAGCTGCCGAAGTTGAGTTGTTGTTTTCTGTCTGGCAACAGTGCTCTCTGCTGACATCTCTGCTTGTCTCGGGAACTGCAGAAAGTAGAAGAGGTTTGCTTTGGGGGATTTGCTTCTAAACTGGGCGGTTCCCGAGACAGGTGTCATCAGAGAGCACCAAGAAAAGAAGAACTCAAATTCAGCAGCTCATATGTACTGAAAGCATTAAGATTTTTTTAATAGAAGTCATTTGCAAATCTGTTTAAATTTCTGGAGCCAGTTTTTTCCTGGATAACCCCTTTAACTACTGACAGGGTGGTCCTACCTACAGGGGATAAATCACCGACAGGGTGGTCCTATCTAGAGGAGGCAAATTATATACGGCAGAACTACCTGCTGGAGGTTTCAGCTTACTAAAGGAATCTACATACTGGGGGCACCTACATAATGGGGAAAACTACATACTGGAGCAAACTACTTTAAAGGGGGTGACCTACTTCTACCTACTCCTTCTCAACCTACCTACCTACCTACCCCTTCCCACCAACCCACTTACCTACTCACTTTACTGCAAGTGACACCAAATGACAGAATTATTACCGTTTGGGACCCTGTAGGAGGGAAAAAGGGACAGAAAGTGCTGGAAAAGGGTAAAGCCCAAGATGTTTGCCTGGGGGGTTGTCCAAAGCTGAGTTTTGGTTAGAAGAAATTGTCCTGGTGGTCCGGGCCAGATTGAGAAGAGGGAACGAGAACTGATGGTAACAGGTTACACCAAGAATTGCGTTGAAGATAGCAAAAAGTTTTGCTAAAGGCAAAGATCTTCATCACCGTCCATTATTCTGAGAGACATTAGATTCAATCCCTCTATAAAGGCGACAGACAGGGCGCACTAGTCACGTACAGATGGCGGACATTACGACAAACCTCTCCTTATCTCCCCGGCAGCAGCTCTCTGATCCTCAACCTTCAGCAGCAGCAAAGAGAAAACCGCCAATCAGACTCTTTCCACGAAAGCGTCAAGAAATGCAAAATGTTCATCGCACAGCGGCCGCCCGCCAATGCCTACCTGGAAAGATGAACAGCTTCTTGCGTGTTGTGATCTTATCGCTGCTGCCAGACACATCGTTTGTAATGTGCTGCTAAAATGAATGGGGGCTAATGTAGCGACCTCCATGCCAGAGGAAATAGAGACTTTATCAGGATGTAACCTCTTAAGAGCCGATCCATGGCGATCCGGACCGTGCACACAACATGGAGAAAAACTCCCCAAAGTTTGTCCAAATTTAAACAGTCCAAAGGCTGCAGTTATCTCATAAAGCGCCCCCAAGTGGTGGTTGAATTTAAACACTTAAAGGGGTACTCCCCGCCCCTAGACATCTTATCCCCTATACAAATAATAGGGGATAAGATGTCTGATCGCCGGGGGCCCACAGCTGGGGACCCCCACAATCTTCCTGCTGCACCCCCATTTTTCAGCTGCATGGAGCAAGGAACAATCTGTGGCTGGTGACGGGCGATACAGGGGATGGAGCAGCAGAATAGCGAGTACAGCTCTGGAGTATAATACAGGATAAGTAATGTATGTACACAGTGACATCACCAGCAGAATAGTGAGTACAGCTCTGGAGTATAATACAGGATATAACTCAGGATCAGTACAGGATAAGTAATGTATGTACACAGTGACCTCACCAGCAGAATAGTGAGTGCAGCTCTGGAGTATAATACAGGATATAACTCAGGATCAGTACAGGATAAGTAATGTAATGTATTTACACAGTGACCTCACCAGCAGAATAGTGAGTGCAGCTCTGGAGTATAATACAGGATATAACTCAGGATCAGTACAGGATAAGTAATGTATGTACACAGTGACCTCACCAGCAGAATAGTGAGTGCAGCTCTGGAGTATAATACAGGATATAACTCAGGATCAGTACAGGATAAGTAATGTAATGTATTTACACAGTGACCTCACCAGCAGAATAGTGAGTGCAGCTCTGGAGTATAATACAGGATATAACTCAGGATCAGTACAGGATAAGTAATGTATGTACACAGTGACCTCACCAGCAGAATAGTGAGTGCAGCTCTGGAGTATAATACAGGATATAACTCAGGATCAGTACAGGATAAGTAATGTAATGTATGTACACAGTGACCTCACCAGCAGAATAGTGAGTACAGTTCTGGAGTATAATACAGGATATAACTCAGGATCAGTACAGGATAAGTAGTGTAATGTATGTACACAGTGACCTCACCAGCAGAATAGTGAGTACAGCTCTGGAGTATAATACAGGATATAACTCAGGATCAGTACAGGATAAGTAATGTAATGTACGTACACAGTGACCTCACCAGCAGAATAGTGAGTGCAGCTCTGGAGTATAATACAGGATATAACTCAGGATCAGTACAGGATAAGTAATGTAATGTACGTACACAGTGACCTCAGTAGCAGAATAGTGAGTACAGCTCTGGAGTATAATACAGGATATAACTCAGGATCAGTACAGGATAAGTAATGTAATGTATGTGCACAGTGACCTCACCAGCAGAATAGTGAGTACAGCTCTGGAGTATAATACAGGATATAACTCAGGATCAGTACAGGATAAGTAATGTAATGTATGTACACAGTGACCTCACCAGCAGAATAGTGAGTACAGCTCTGGGGTATAATACAGGATATAACTCAGGATCAGTACAGGATAAGTAATGTAATGTATGTACACAGTGATCTCACCAGCAGAATAGTGAGTAAAGCTCTGGAGTATAATACAGGATATAACTCAGGATCAGTGCAGGATAAGTAATGTATGTACACAGTGACCTCACCAGCAGAATAATGAGTGCAGTTCTGGAGTATAATCTGATCTTTGCATATTCACTTTCTTAAATGTGGAGATAAAGGAAAACAAAACCCATATTTATTGCCATATTTCCATGCTGCTGATTTCTATCACTCTGGAAACGATGTTACTCTTTATTAGGCATCCACTCAAAGCCCAAATACCCGAACCAGTGTTACAGACGACACCGGGCTCTGGGGACGGCCTTGGTAATTGATGACTCGCCGTATTTTTTGCTGCATTGGTTAGTAGAACATAAAAGGATCATTGGCAGCCGGTCCGCAGCTCTCCAGCTGGTATCTGTCAGCGCCGTTATTCTGGCGGCAGCTTCAACCACTGACAAAATCGCCCAAACCTGCTAAACCTCAACAATTGTAAAGGGATATAAAAAAATATATAAAAAAATAAAATAAAAAAAAGTTGGATTTAAAGGGATATTCACATCTGACAGCAGCTCGGCCTCCTCAGGACGGCAGGATATACTGTATATGTAAACCCTGCAAGCAGGCTAAGAGGGGGTTAAGGAAAACTGATCTCAAGATAGGCGTCTATGGATTTGCCATATATGTCCCAGATGGGATAATCGCGTTAAAGGGGTACTCCAGAACAGTTTGTTCCAAACGTTGAGCAGTGAACGTTGGAGTCCGGAGCTCGTGACGTCATAGCCCTGCCCCCTCAATGCAAGTCTATGGGAGGGGGTGTGACGGTAGTCACGCCCCTCCCATAGACTTGCATTGAGGGGGCGGGGCGTGATGTAACGAGGGGGCGGGGCTATGTAGTCACACGCTCCCGACTCCAGCGTTTAGAACAATTGGTTCCAAACGCTGAGCAGCGGAGTGCCCCTTTAAGGGTCTATTCACACATGCAGTTTTCTGCGCAGGATTTGAAGCTGTGTTCGGTCAGTTTACACTGAAATCCTGCGCAGAATACTGGCCGACTCTTCTGTGTACGGGTCAATACGGGGAGCGGACAGGGATGATTTCTATGGGAGTGGCGGTCGATAAAGTGCAGAACCTGACAGCACCTTGGTAGTGCAGCTCTCTCTCACACACCCACCCACCTCTCTCACACACCTCTCTCCCCCTCTCTCTCTCACACACACACACACACCTCTCTCTCCTGATCCCATAGAGACAACAGCAGTATACAGATAGAGCTGGAAGGGGAGGTGTATAACTATTCTATATACTGATCCCATAGAGAAAGCAGCAGTATACAGGTAGAGCAGGAGGGGGAGGGGTATAACTATTGTATATCCTGATCCCATAGAGAAAGCAGCAGTATACAGAGAGCTGTAGAGGAGGTGTATAACTACTGTATATACTTATCCCATAAAGATAGCAGAAGTATACAGATAGAGCTGGAGGGGAGGTGTATAACTACTATATATACTTATCCCATAGAGATAGCAGCAGTATACAGATAGGCCCAGATTTATCAAACTGTGTGAGAGAAAAAGTGGAGTGATTTTTCCATAGCAACCAATCACAGCTCCACTAACAAGAGCTGGAGGGGAGGTTTATACCTACTATATATCCTGATGCCATAGAGATAGCAGCAGCAGTATACAGATAGAGCTGGAGGGGAGGAGTATAACTACAATATATACTAATCACAGAGATAACCACAGCAGTATACAGATAGAGCTGAGAGGGTGTATAACTGCTATATATCCTGATATAGGACTGACCACTTCCTCTGACACATAAAATCCTCATTTTCTGTGGGACAGAATGGTGAACCGACCCCAGCCGATGTCTACTCAGTTCACCTGGGTGACCTCCAGCACCAGCAGCCTAATTAGATGACCAGTTGCAGTGATCAGACTCCACCCCCTTCTCTCTGCAAAGCCAGAGGATTCATGGGAAATGTAGGCAGCATTTGGCTGAAATCTATATGGCTGAAAACCCCATGCCTGCCACATCAGCTAAAACAGGTAAGCAGAAGGCATACACAAGAACCTCTACATTATTCTCTAATAATCGTCTTTACTGCACTAAATAAGTAAGTGACAAAAAGGACAGAACAAAGTGATTCCATGTCAGAGGGGCAGAGAGTTATCCTCCTATAACCTGGGATAAATATATGAATCCAGGGCGCCGTGCCACGCTGCGCCCCCTCTTCGCTTTTATCCAGGCATAAAAGAATGAACAAATGTGAAGGCCAGATGCCAGGCTGCGTACGGTAAGATCCTAGAATATGCTAAGCCACTAATTCCGGCAGAGCCATTTGGAAAATTAGAGGACATAGCGGTAGAAGCGACTCAAGAGATAACTGGCAGAGGACGTCGGCATCCCGGACGCCGCATTATCACTTGTAGGTTACAAAGGAGCAGAGAGAATTAGAACAAGGGTCATGTCGCGCTCCACTGACCCGAGCAGAACGGCAGCCATGTATTAAAACGTGTTGGACGCACGCGGGGGCGAAGAGACGCCGACGCCACGGTTATGCTCCAAGTAAACAGTTAATTAGATTTGGAAGCGAGCGGGCGCAGGAAGAATACAGAGGAACAGACACGGAATCATATTGTTTCATGGCGGAAGAGACACGAGCCCCCCGGAGGGGATTAGGAAACGTCAGAAATTTTATCATCAGAAATGGTTAATGGGAGAAGAAAAAAAAATTAAAATAAAAAAATCTATATTTAAAAAAAAAATAATAATAAATAAATAAAAGTCTCCTGCTGTTGCAAAACTACAAAAAAATTAAAAAAAAAAAAAAAAAAAAAACACACTACAAAAATACCCCTCCAAAAAAAAAAAAAAAAAAAAAAAAAAATGATATATATATTCACAAATTAAATAAATAACACAAATAAAGTAAATAAATAAAATAAATCTAATATTATATTATATATATTCATAAAATAAACAAACACAAAATAATGAAATGAAATAAAAAACCATAAAAAATCTGCAGGAAGGAGTCACAGGTAAAATTGGAGGGTAGCGCCGCTATTCAGTCGGATATCCTACAGCACAGTATGTCTGCCGCTGTTGCAAAACTACAACTCCCAGCATGCCCGGACAGCCTTCGGCTGTCCGGGCATGCTGGGAGTTGTAGTTTTGCAACAGCTGCAGACACACTGTTTGGAAAACACGGCTATAAACAGAAGTGAATGGTATTGATGGTAATCCTCGTGCAGTATACATTGTGACGACACTGCAGCTGCTGATGCCACAGGAACTTTCTGGTGCATTATTAGCAAATTTACAACTTTAACCCCTTCCCACCACAGTGATTCTTGGCGTCTGGGTTCTGCAGAATTCCTGCCGTGTGAACATGGCCTAAAGGGGAACCATGCAACAGATTTTAGAATACACAAAGCATTATATATACGCTGAAATCTTTATCCTCACCATCCCTGGGGGACGTTTTTTGCCCCCAGGGATGTTAAAGATGTGAAGTTATAAAAAATTCTCCCCTGTCTGACTGCTGGCCCCCCTCCCCGCTATCTCCTGTACGAGGTCCCGATAGCCCGCAGGAAGGGGGCGTGTTGACCACCACACGAAGCGGTGGCTGACACGCTCCCTCAATACAACTCTATGGGAGAGCCGGAGATTGCTGAAGGCCCTGCCATAGAGTTGTATTGAGGGGGCGTGTCAGCCGCCGCTTCGTGCGGTGGTCAACACGCCCCCCCTTTCTCACGGGCTTCCACAGCCCCGTACAGGAGATTGCAGGGGGCTCCTGCGGTCGGACCCCCGCAATCTGAAACTCATCCCCAATCCTTAGGATAGGTGATACGTTTTTCAGGACTGGACTACTCCTTTAGAGCATACCTGTCAGAAAAAAAAATAAAAAAAAACATATACATATACAAATATATATATATATATATATATATATATATATATATATATAAATATATATATATAAATATATATATATATATAAATATATATAAATATATATATATAAATATATATATATATATATATATATATATATATATATATATATATATATATATATATATATAAATATATATATATATATATATAAATATATATATATATATAAAAAAAAAAAATATATATATATATATATATATATATATATGTATGTTACTCAGTACCTCATCTTGATCATGTATATATAATCTTTATGTTTCTATCACCAATTTTTCACTAAAAAATTGCATATTACAGTTGCTTAATGTCTTTTCCAACTTGTCAAACGGGGCGTGTCCCTCTTGTCTTCATTGTGATGACTCCTCCCCATCCCTCACTCTGCTGACTCACTGCTCTCTGGAGCCTGGCAGCCGTGCTCTGTAACCCTTTCACTCTGGATTTATGCTGTACACACACAATGATTATTGGAGATTGCCTGTAAAGACGATGAGTAAAATGATGAGTGTGTCCCTTACAGCTTTCTATGTCATCCTTAAGCAGTCCTGTAATGCTGGGACTTGTAGTTTTCCAATAGTTGGAGGTACAGTGTTTGGATAACTTTTTTGCAGCAGTGATGCCTGCAGCTTTTGCAAAACTACAACTTCCAGCATGCCCAGACATCCTTCAACTGTCCAGGCATGCTTGGAGTTGTAGTTTTGCAACAGCTGGAGGCACACGATTTGGTAAAACTCTGTGTTACAGCAGTGTTGCTGCCGGCTGTGTTCCTCCTGCAGCCTTGTCAATCAGCCATCTCGTGTCCATGACCCTTGGACAGGCTCATGCTGGTGTGGGACTCATCAGTGTCTCAGGAGGTATGGTGACCCCTAGTGGTGGGATTTTCAAAGGCAGTTTTCTTTAATAAAATGTGAACTTTTTTTAAAGAAAAATATTTTAAAAAACTTTTTTTGCCAAGATGTACAACATATAAAAAGTTTTTATACCTGACAGTGCCCATTTAAAGGGGTACTCTGACCCCAGACATCGTATCCCCTACCCACATGATAGAGGATACAATGTCTGAACCCTCGCAATCTCCGGCACCCCGCAGCTATGAACATTTATTTTCAGAACGCCGGGTTCAGGCGCCCGTTGTCCTGACGTCACACCACGCCCCCCCATTCACGCCCAAAGCCGGAATTCAGAATATTCAGAATGCCTGGGTGCTGGGCCGGAGATCGCGGGAGGTCCCCCCCACCTTATCCGCTATTCTTTGGAGTACCCCTTTAAGATGCGGCACGGGGCAGCCTCAGATACAGCTGTATTTATCATGGGGTACGCAAGAGTACACACCGGTCTTCTTAAATTCCCACCCCTCTATGGTATGGCTTGGCTCTGCTATATGTCGCCTGCACAGGGGGTGGCAATGTGCAGGAAAAGGCTGAGGACACAATCACTTCTGCAGACCCTTCCTTCTCAGGATTCTTGGGGTCTCAGATTGTACAGTATCATAGATTATATGTATAGTCTCAGAGTCGCCAACATTCACACTATAAGGTAATATTGTAGAGATTCTCACCCGCTCCAGAAGCAGCTTCACCGTTTTTAAGTGACCCTCGTAGCAGGCGGACAGGAGAGGAGTGATGCCATGTTTATCTGCAGCCTAGACAGGGGGGGGAAAACAAAAACATCATAGACAAGAACATTAAAAGGGGTATTCCAGGGAAAAACTAATAGATAGATATCTATATCTATCTATATCCATCTATCTATATCTATCTATATCTATCTATCTCAACTGGCTCCAGAAGGTTAAACCGATTTGTAAATTATTTCTATAAAAAAAAAACTTAATCCTTCCAATAATTATCAGCTGCTGAAGTTGAGTTGTTCTTTTCTGTCTGACAACAGTGTTCTCTGCTGACATCTCTGCTTGTCTCGGGAACTGCAGAAGAAGAGGTTTGCTATGGGGATTTGCTTCTAAACTGGGCGTTTCCCGAGACAGGTGTCATCAGAGAGCACTAAGACAGAAAAGAACAACTCAACTTCAGCAGCACATAAGTACTGAAAGAATTATTATTATTATTTTTTTTTTAATAGACGTTATTTACAAATCTGTTTAATTTTCTGGAGCCAGTTGATATATAAAAGTTTTTTCCAGGATAACCCCTTTAATAACCAGATGTTTTCCAAACCATGTGCTTTCAGTTTAGTTGCAAAACTACAACTCCCAGCATGCCCGGAAAGCAAACGGGCTGGGGCATGTGGAGGAGGAGCTAGTTAACATTTGAAGATTATTTATTTATTTTAAAGGGGTATTCCAGGCAAAAACTTTTTTCTATATATATCAACTGGCTCCGGAAAGTTAAACAGATAAAAAATCTTAATCCTTCCAATAGTTATTAGCTTCTGAAGTTGAGTTGCTGTTTTCTGTCTAACTGCTCTCTGATGACTCATGTCCCGGGAGCTGTGCAGTTCCTATGGGGATATTCTCCCATCATGCACAGCTCCTGGGACGTGACATCATCATTGAGCAGTTAGAAAACTTCAGAAGCTAATAACTATTGGAAGGATTAAGATTTTTTAATAGAAGTAATTTACAAATCTGTTTAACTTTCCGGAGCCAGTTGATATATTTAAAAAAAAAAAAAAAAGTTTTTGCCTGGAATACCCCTTTAAATTATTATTATTATTTTTTTAAGAAAACACATAAGTGACACCTACATTAATATCAGCGCCTTTTGCTAAGAGATACTCCAGGATTTCATCCTGCCCGCAGTCCGCTGCGTAATGTAGAGGCTTTCGTCCGCCCTCCAGCGTCCGGTTGACGTCCACACCCTGCGCAAAAAGAATTAAAAAAAAACATTATAAATGGAAATAATTTTTGCCACTGGAACCCCGTATAAAGTGTTACATGAATTGTCGCTGCACTTTCAGGTTAAACTGCTCCATGTGTGTACATGAGGAGCGGCGCCATTTCTGCACATTATTAAACTTTTACTTAGTGTTTTTCACCAGTTTTCCCCATTGCAGACGCCATCTTTAAATTTCCGAATGGAGGGGGGGGGGGGGGGGAGCACCTTCTGAGACTGGTGGGAAAGTTAAGGGAGAAGCACCTACTACTAAGTTAGAGTAAGTAGGGTTAAGGGGTCCCAAATTTTAACCTGTCCAATTAAAAAAAAAAGAGGACCACCATTTAAAGGGGTACTCCGGTGGAAAACTTTTTTTTTTTAAATCAACTGGTGGCAGAAAGTTGAACAGATTTGTAAATTACTTCTATTAAAAAAATCTTTACCCTTCCAGTACTTTTTAGCAGCTGTATGCTACAGAGGAAATTCTTTTCGAATTTCTTTTTTGTCTTGTCCACACTACTCTCTGCTGACACCTCTGTCCATGTCAGGAACTGTCCAGAGTAGGATAGGTTTGCAATGAGGATTTTCTCCTGCTCTGGACAGTTCCTGACATGGACAGAGGTGTCAGCAGAGAGCACTGTGGACAAGACAAAAAAGAAATTCAAAGAGAAAATAATTTCCTCTGATGCATACAGCTGCTAATAAGTACTGGAAGGATAAAGATTTTGTAATAGAAGTAATTTACAAATCTGTTCAACTTTCTGCCACCAGAAAAAAAAAAAAAAAAAAAAAAAAATTTATTTATTTAAATTTTTTTATTTTTTTTTTTTTTTTTTTTTTTTTTTTTTTTTTACAGGATTTGCTGAAATTTGAGATTTTGTGACCATTTCATATGCGATGCTAAATCAGCTTTTTTTTTTTTTTTGAGAATTTTTGCACTTAATTACTCCAGGTCAGGCTCTTCCGTGCCGGTTTACGCAAGGTAGCTGTAACAGGTTATGTAACAGATGCCGCAATACACTTTCCCATTCGGTGAAGACCTGAAAAAAGAAAGTATCTTAACCCTTCAAGGACCAAACCCATTTTCACCTTAAAGGTGCACTCCGCTGTTCGGCGTTTGGAACAAACTGTTCCGAACGCTGGAGCCGGCAGCACGGGAGGTCATAGCCCCGCCCCTCAATGCAAGTCTATGGGAGGGGGCGTGACGTATGTCACGCCCCCTCCCATAGACTTGCATTGAGGGGGCGGGGTGTGACATAAGGGGGCAGGGCTATGACGTCACGAGCTCCCAGCTCAAGCATTCAGAACAGTTCGTTCCAAACGCTGAACAGCGGAGTACCCCTTTAAGGACGGGAGCATTTTTTTGCACATCTGACCACAGTCACTTTAAGCATTTATCACTCTGAGATGCTTTTTCTAATGAATTTGATATTGAGAGTTTTTTCGTGACATATTCTACTTCATGTTAGCGATACATTTTCGCCGATACATTTTCTTGGTGAAAAATTCCAAAATTTCATGAAAAATTTGAAAATTCAGCATTTTTCTAACTTTGAAGCTCTCCGCTTGTAAGGAAAATGGACATTCCAAATAAATTATATATTGATTCACATTCACAATATGTCTACTTTATGTTTGCATCATAAAATTGTTGTGTTTTTACTTTTTGATGACCTCAGAGGGCTTCAAAGTTCAGCAGCAATTTTCCAATTTTTCACGTAAATTTCCAAATCTGAATTTTACAGGGACCAGTTCAGTTTCGAAGTGGATTTGAGGGGTCTTCATATTAGATATACCCCATAAATGACCCCATTATAAAAACTGCACCCCTCAAAGTATCCAAAATGACATTCAGAAAGTTTGTTAACCCTTTAGGTGTTTCACAGGAATAGCAGCAAAGTGGGGGCAAAAATTCTAAATCTTCATTTTTTACACTAACATGTTCTTTTAGAACAAAAGGGGTAAATGGAGAAAAAGACCCCCAAAATTTGTAACCCAATTTCTCTCAAGTAAGGAAATACCTCATATGTGAACGTAAAGTGTTCGGCGGGCGCACTAGAGGGCTCAGAAGGGAAGGAGCGACAATGGGATTTTCGAGAGCGAATTTTGCTGAAATTGTTTTTGGGGGCATGTCACATTTAGGAAGCCCCTATGGTGCCAGAACAGCAGAAAAACACCCCACATGGTATTGGGAAACTACACCCCTCATGGAACATAAGGGGTACAGTGAGCCTTTACACCCCACAGGTGTTTGACGACTTTGTGTTAAAGTTGGACGCGAAAATGAAAATTTAAATTTTTTACAATAAAATGCTAATGTTATCCCAAATTTTTCATTTTCACAAGGGGTAGTATATGAAAATGTCCCCCAAAATTTGAAACCCCATTTCTCTCAAGTAAGGAAATACCCCATGTGTGGATTTAAAGTGCTCTGTGGGCGCACTTGAGGGCTCAGAAGAGAAGGAGCAACAATGGGATTTTGGAGAGCGAATTTTGCTGAAATGGCTTTTTTTTTGGGGGGGGGGGATTCATATCACATTTAGGAAGCCCCTATGGTGCCAGAACAGCAAAAAAAAATTAAAAAAATGAGCACATGGCATACTATTTGGGAAACTACACTCCTCAAGGAATGTAACAAGGGGTACAGTACAGTGAGCCTTAACACCCCACAGGTGTTTGACGACTTTGAATTGAATTTGGACGTGAAAATGAAAAATTTTATTTTCTTTTACTAAAATGCTCATGTTTCCCCAATTTTTCATTTATACAAGGGGTAATCGGTGAAAATGCCCCCCAAAATTTGTAACCCCATTTCTCTCGAGTAAGGAAATATCTTATATGTGGATGTAAAGTGCTCTGCGGGCGCACTACAGGGCTCAGAAGGGAAGGAGCGACAATTACATTTTGGAGAGAGTGTTTGGTTGGAATAGAAGTTGGGGGCCGTGTGTGTTTACAAAGCCCCCCGTGGTGCCAGAACAGCCCCCCTCCCCCCACATGTGACCCCATTTTGGAAACTACACCCCCTCACAGAATATAATAAGGGGTGCAATGAGCATTTACACCCCACTGGCGTTGACAGGTCCTTGTAACAGTCGGCAAACATTCAGCTGTTGCAAAACTACAACTCCCAGCATGCACTGACAGACCATGCCTGCTGGGAGTTGTAGTTTTGCAACAGTTAGAGGCACACTGGTTGGGATTGGGAAACACTGAGTTAGGTAACAGACTACTGCAGTGTTTCCGCGCCACTGTATGTTTCCTAACTCAGTGTTTCCAAACTCGTGTGACTCCAGCTGTTGCAAAACTCCCAGCATGCACGGTCTGTCCAGACAGCCAGAGGGAATGTTGGGAGTTGTAGTTATGCATCAACTGGAGGAGAACAGTTTGGAGACCATTGTGTAGTGGTCTCCAAACTGTAGCCCTACAGATGTTGCAAAACTTCAACTCCAAGCATGCCCAGGCATGCTGGGAGTTGTAGTTTGGCAACATCTGAAAAGCCAGATGTTGCCGAACTACAATTCCCAGCATGCCTGGACAGTCTGAGCATGCTTTGAATTGACATCTGGAGCAAAAAGTGCCCTTCCAGATTTCGGAGGTCTCAGGGCTTTGCACTGGGTGCCTGCTGAATGATTTCAGCATGCATCCCGGTCCGGTCCCCGCCCGGCGCAGACCAAAATACCCACGGACGTAAACGTACACCCTTGGTCCTTAAAGGGGTACTCTGGTGGAAATTATTATTTTTTTTAATGAACTGGTGCCAGAAAGTTTAACATATTTGTAAATTACTTCTATTAAAAAATCTTAATCCTTCCAGTACTTATTAGCTGCTGAATATTACAGAGGAAATTCTTTTCTTTTTGGAACACAGAGCTCTCTGCTGAATCATGACCACAGTGCTCTCTGCTGACATCTCTGTCCATTTTAAGAACAGTCCAGAGTAGGAGAAAATCCCCACAGCAAACATATGCTGCTCTGGACAGTTCATAAAATAGACAGAGATGTCAGCAGAGAGCACTGTGGCCACGATGTCAGCAGAGAGCACTGTGGCCACGATGTCAGCAGAGAGCACTGTGGCCACGATGTCAGCAGAGAGCACTGTGGCCACGATGTCAGCAGAGAGCACTGTGGCCACGATGTCAGCAGAGAGCACTGTGGCCACGATGTCAGCAGAGAGCACTGTGGCCACGATGTCAGCAGAGAGCACTGTGGCCACGATGTCAGCAGAGAGCACTGTGGCCACGATGTCAGCAGAGAGCACTGTGGCCACGATGTCAGCAGAGAGCACTGTGGCCACGATGTCAGCAGAGAGCACTGTGGCCACGATGTCAGCAGAGAGCACTGTGGCCACGATGTCAGCAGAGAGCACTGTGGCCACGATGTCAGCAGAGAGCACTGTGGCCACGATGTCAGCAGAGAGCACTGTGGCCACGATGTCAGCAGAGAGCACTGTGGCCACGATGTCAGCAGAGAGCACTGTGGCCACGATGTCAGCAGAGAGCACTGTGGCCACGATGTCAGCAGAGAGCACTGTGGCCACGATGTCAGCAGAGAGCACTGTGGCCACGATGTCAGCAGAGAGCACTGTGGCCACGATGTCAGCAGAGAGCACTGTGGCCACGATGTCAGCAGAGAGCACTGTGGCCACGATGTGAGCAGAGAGCACTGTGGCCACGATGTCAGCAGAGAGCACTGTGGCCACGATGTCAGCAGAGAGCACTGTGGCCACGATGTCAGCAGAGAGCACTGTGGCCACGATGTCAGCAGAGAGCACTGTGGCCACGATGTCAGCAGAGAGCACTGTGGCCATGATGTCAGCAGAGAGCACTGTGGCCATGATGTCAGCAGAGAGCACTGTGGCCATGATGTCAGCAGAGAGCACTGTGGCCATGATGTCAGCAGAGAGCACTGTGTTCCAAAAAGAAAAGAATTTCATCTGTAGTATTCAACAGCTAATAAGTATTGGAAGGATTAAGATTTTTTAATAGCAGTAATTTATAAATCTGTAACTTTCTGGCACCAGTTGATAAAAAAAAAAAAAAAAAAAAAAAAAGTTTTCCACTGGAGTACCCCTTTAAGTATCAGGGCGTACCCATACGCCCGCGGTCCTTAAGGGGTTAAAGGGGTATTCCAAGGAAAAAAACTTTTTTTTTCCCCATATCAACAGTGCTCTCTGCTGACACATCTGTCTGTCTCGGGAACTGTCCGGAGCAGAAGAGGCTTGCTATGGGGATTTACTGTTACACTGGACAGTACCTGAGACAGACAGACAGACAGGTGTCAGCAGAGAGCACTGTGGTCAGACAGAAAAGAGCAACTCAACTTCACCAGCTGATAAGTACTGGACGGATTAATTTTTTTTATAGAAAGTAATTTACAAGTCTATAACTTTCTGAAGCCAGTTGATATGAAAAAATAAAATAAAAATAAAATGTTTTTTTTACTGGAATACCCCTTTAACACTGTATGGGAATAACCTTAGAGATTGATAACCTGTCGCCTATCGGGTCCCGCGGCTGCCACCTTCTGCGCAATTTACTACAGGTTCAGCAGCTCCAAATATACAACCTGGAAATATCACTGAGTAAATAAAGATCATTTTTTTTGTTTTTTTTCCTTCATTTTGCTGCCGACGCATCACAAATGTTAGTTCGTTATCTGTATCCGAATGCTGAAGGCAAAGAATGGCGCTGCGCCAAAGGAGGCATTAAACTGATATATATATATATATCCACTGTATCTATTGGAGGAGATGGCGGTGCGGTACGGAACCAGGAACGGTATAATAAGGGACGAGTCTCCCCAAGCTCATTACATGGGAATTCCTCCAAATTTATCGTTTTAACGCCGAATCTCCGTTTTTTTTCCCCCCTAAGAGGACGAGCGCATCAAAAAGCTGCAAATCAAATAAAATACACAAGAATTGGAAATATATGAATACTCTACACCGAATGGTGTATAAAGGGATATGTTCATCCTGAAGTGAAGCCGCCGCACCGTTCTCTATTTCCCCTGACTACTATACAACAGTGTTTCCCAACCAGGGTGCCTCCAGCTGTTGCAAAACTACAACTCCCAGCATGCCCGGACAGCCGAAGGCTGTCTGGGCATGCTGGGAGTTGTAGTTTTGCAACAGCAGGAGACATACTGTGCTGTAGGATATCTGACTGAATAGCGGCGCCACCCTCCAATTTTACCTGCGACTCCCTCCTGCCTTTTATTTTAAATTATTTTGTGTTTATTTGTTTTTTATGAATATATATAATATTTTATTTTATTTATTAACTTTATTTTTTTTTTATTATTTATGAATGTATATATATATATATATATATATATATATATATAAAAAAATATATATATATATATATATATATATATATATATATATATATATATATATATATATATATATATATAATGTATTTAATTTATTATTTTTGGTATTTTTGTAGTGTATTTTTTTATTTAATTCATTTATTTTTTTTAAACTGGGATAGGTCATTAATTTCGGTCATAAAAGTTCTGCTGCCTCTTCATTACATAGAACAGCGCCGTACGTGCATCGTTATAACAGACTAGAGGGGTGTTTCCCAACCAAGGTGCCTCCAGCTGTTGCAAAACTACAACTCCCAGCATGCCCGGACAGCCGTTGGCAGTCTTGGGGCGGAGTACCCCTTTAAGTAACACAACATGAAAAACGATGCTTCAGAGCGGCGCTTCCTGCCATCCGGATAGAGAATAAGTCCTCACAGAAGCGATAAACATTACAAAGAATTTACTAGTACATACAAATAGTGAAGGGATGACGCGTTTCAGGTCCATCCACCTATGAAAGATTAAACTAATTTGAAAAGCGTCGCCTCCAGTATTTGTACCTAATATTAAATTCTTTAAAATTCACAATCTTGCTTCCATGACGATTTAAATCCTCTGTCCGGATCGCGGGGAGCGCCATTCTGAAGCATCTCTTCTCAAATGCTGTATTCTTTGACTGCCTGCTGGGAAAGGTAAGGAAGGAGCCCCCTCCCCCCCCCTCAAGGTAAGAGAGGAGCCCCCCCCCCCCGCGCGCAAGGTAAAGTGAATGGCTATATGAGGAGGTGTCTGGTTATATGAGGGGGGGGGGGGGGGGGAATGACTACATGAGAGAGAGGAGATGACTATATGAGGGTGGGGGAGTAGCTATATGAGAAGTAATGGCTATATATGGGGGGGGGGGGAGGCTAACTACAGAGTAACAAAGTTCATAAGGTTGAAAAAAGACCAGAGTCCATCAAGTTCAACCTATAACCCTAATGAGTCCGTACTGAGTTGATCCAGAGGAAGATAAAAAAAAACCTCATACTAGAGGTAAAAACTCCTTCCCGACTCCAAATATGGCATCGGAATAAATCCCTGGATCAACGTTCTGTCCCTATAAATCTAGAATCCATAACCTGTGATGTTATTATTCTCCAAAAATGCATCCAGACCCCTTTTATATTCTTTTACAGAGTTCCCCATGATCACCTCCTCCGGGAGAGAATTCCACAGTCTCACTGCTCTTACAGTAAAGAACCCCCGTCTGTGCTGGTGTATGAACCTTCTTTCCTCTAGACGTAGAGGATGCCCCCTTGTTATAGATACAGTCCGGGGTATAAATAGATCATGGAGAGATCTCTGTACTGTCCCCTGATATATACGTATAACTATATGAGGATAAAGCGCTATAGGAGGGAGAGGGAATGGCTATATGAGGAGGAATGACTAAATGGAGGGAGGGGGTGGCTATATACATTTTATATAGCCAACCCTCTTCATACAGCCCCCATATAACTGTTCCCCCCCCCCCCCCCTCATGTAGCCTTGTCCCCCCCCCCCCCCCCCCCCCCCCATTTGAGCCGTATAATCATTCCCCTCATAATAAGGGTGACTGGCTATATAAAATGGAAGGATTGGACATAAAATTGGGGGGGGGATTCACCATTTGTTTATTATATCGCAATTGCATATCGAAATTAGGGATCGACCGATATCGTTTTTTTTTAGGGCAGATACAGATACCGGGAGGTCATTGATTTTAAGCGGACGCTTTAGATCAATGAACTGCAAGTGGCTTTTGCGGTGCCATAGACCGCCGCCGCCACCCGCTACTCACCCCCTGCCTATCCGGGGGTCCTGAGTCCTATCACCGCAACCCCCCTGCCGCGCCGCGCCCCCCCCCCCCCGCAGCACAACGCCCCCCCCGCGTCGCACCCCCCCCGGCCCCATTGCCTCCCCCATCCCCGGTTTTATAATGACCTGTTCCCGGGGTCCACTCTACAACTGGCTCCGGTGGCGTCGCGTCACATCACTCGTCATTGCGCACAGCGTAACGCAGGACGCAGCAGGAGCCAGAGGTAGCGTAGACTCCGGGATCAGGTAATTATAAAACTGGGGATGGGGGAGGCAATGGGGCCGGGGCAGTGCGGTGGGGGGTGCGACGCGGTGCGGTTGGTCGGGTTGGTGGGAGGGCGGTCGCGGTGGGGGCGGTGCGGGGCATTATCAGCAAGGTAATTGTCAATACCGATAATGCCCAAAATCGTGATTATCGGCCGATAATATCGGCCAAACCGATAATCGGTCGATCCCTAATCGAAATCCCAATATTTCCGCACATTTTCCCCCAAATCATACAGCCCTAATGTGGCGCAATGTGTCCTGAATCTCCTCTGCAGGATCTTTATATTTATCCCATTCACACTATAGAAGTAATGCCAAAGCCAATCCTACCCCCGGGCACGTGCCCTCCTCTGCCCTCACCACTGACTTCAGTAGGTAAACATCACAAGTGCGGCCATGTCTCTCGTCACATCACAAGTGCGGCCATGTCTCTCGTCACATGACAAGTGCGGCCATGTCTCTCGTCACATGACAAGTGCGGCCATGTCTCTCGTCCCATGACAAGTGCGGCCATGTCTCTCGTCACATGACAAGTGCGGCCATGTCTCTCGTCACATGACAAGTGCGGCCATGTCTCTCGTCACATGACAAGTGCGGCCATGTCTCTCGTCACATGACAAGTGCGGCCATGTCTCTCGTCACATCACAAGTGCGGCCATGTCTCTCGTCACATGACAAGTGCGGCCATGTCTCTCGTCACATCACAAGTGCGGCCATGTCTCTCGTCCCATGACAAGTGCGGCCATGTCTCTCGTCACATGACAAGTGCGGCCATGTCTCTCGTCACATCACAAGTGCGGCCATGTCTCTCGTCACATCACAAGTGCGGCCATGTCTCTCGTCACATCACAAGTGCGGCCATGTCTCTCGTCACATCACAAGTGCGGCCATGTCTCTCGTCACATCACAAGTGCGGCCATGTCTCTCGTCACATCACAAGTGCGGCCATGTCTCTCGTCACATCACAAGTGCGGCCATGTCTCTCGTCACATGACAAGTGCGGCCATGTCTCTCGTCACATGACAAGTGCGGCCATGTCTCTCGTCACATCACAAGTGCGGCCATGTCTCTCGTCACATCACAAGTGCGGCCATGTCTCTCGTCACATGACAAGTGCGGCCATGTCTCTCGTCACATCACAAGTGCGGCCATGTCTCTCGTCACATCACAAGTGCGGCCATGTCTCTCGTCACATCACAAGTGCGGCCATGTCTCTCGTCACATGACAAGTGCGGCCATGTCTCTCGTCACATGACAAGTGCGGCCATGTCTCTCGTCACATGACAAGTGCGGCCATGTCTCTCGTCACATGACAAGTGCGGCCATGTCTCTCGTCACATGACAAGTGCGGCCATGTCTCTCGTCACATGACAAGTGCGGCCATGTCTCTCGTCACATCACAAGTGCGGCCATGTCTCTCGTCACATGACAAGGCGCGGCCCCTCCAGGCCTGAGCTCTCCGAGGAGACGGAGGTTACGGGGCAGGACGTGTTATCTGTAGAAGCGCTGTCATCTCCCGATTTATTAACATTCTCTTTGTAATGGACGGCGGCCATAAAGCAGAGACACGCAGGGAAGTTACCGTAGTGCCGTAATCTCCTGTCCCCACCGCCGCCTATCATCCCTCACGAAGTCCATACAGAAGACACGTCAGGTAACCACTAGAGATGAGCGAACTTACAGTAAATTCGATTCGTCACGAACTTCTCGGCTCGGCAGTTGATGACTTATTCTGCATAAATTAGTTCAGCTTTCCGGTGCTCCGGTGGGCTGGAAAAGGTGGATACAGTCCTAGGAAAGAGTCTCCTAGGACTGTATCCACCTTTTCCAGCCCACCGGAGCACCGGAAAGCTGAACTAATTTATGCAGGATAAGTCATCAACTGCCGAGCCGAGAAGTTCGTGACAAATCGAATTTATTGTAAGTTCGCTCATCTCTAGTAACCACCACCTGCCATGGAGTGGGGGGGGGGGTGTCACTCTGTGCTGCTAAATGCCATGCTGAACGCTGCCAGACACCTCCGATTCTTAGATGGTTGACCAGTCTAAGCCCGGGTTCACACTGAGGAGATTCCGTAGGCGGCTCATGCCGTCCCTTATAGACAGCAATGCATTTCTGAATGGGTCCGCCAAAAAGATCCACTCAAAAATGCATTGCTGTCTATAGAGACGGCAATGCAGTCTGCACGGTCCTAGCGCTGCCCATGGGATCTCAGGCGGAAATCCCTTCCGGAGATTCCACAGTGTGAAACTGGACTAGGGGTCTATTTCCGCTCGAAATTCCACCTTAAAGGGGGTTATCCAGGAAAAATTTTTTTTTTATATCAACTGGCTCCAGAAAGTTAAACAGATATGTAAATTACTTCTATTAAAAAAATCTTAATCCTTTCAATAATTATCAGCTGCTGAAGTTGAAGCTGACATCTCTGTCTGTCTCGGGAACTGCACAGAGTAGAAGAGGTTTGCTATGGGGGATTTGCTTCTAAACTGGACAGTTCCCGAGACACGTGTCATCAGAGAGCACTTAGAAAAGAACAACAACTTCAGCAGCTCCTAAGTACTGAAAGGATTAAGATTTTTTTTTAATAGAAGTAATTTACAAATCTGTTTAACTTTCTGGAACCAGTTGATATATATGAAAAAAACAATTTTTTCCTGGATAACCCCTTTAAATTACAGCCCATAGACTTCTATGGGATTCCGCACTCCCATTCACACTTCTGAATTTCCGCTTGCGGAAATTCAGAAGTGTGAATGGGAGTGCGGAATCCCATAGAAGTCTATGGGCTGTAATTTGAGGCGGAATTCGGCAAGTAGGAAGGTGTTAACCAGGATTATTCAAAATGAAACTGTTTTCTTCTGAAAACAGCGCCACCCTTGTCCTTAGGTTGTGTGCAGTATTACAACTCCGCTACAGTCACTTCAATGGAACAAAACCGCAATACCACACGCAACCTGATAACAAGAGTGGCGCCCGTTCTGGAAGAATGCAGTTCGTTTTTTTCTAACCTCTTTACCAAATGGCAGGAGAGGTCATTGGCTCTAATAAAGGTCATCACAGCCTATAATGCCTGTTATCTGATTGGCTGTGGGATATTCTGGCCCCGCCTCCTTTTAAAACCGGGAACATTCACTAATGTCAGAGGAAGAGGAAAAAGAACAATATTATCTGACGTAAAACATTGACCTAAAACCTGCGGCTACAAATTCTACAAAATGTGCATCAAACACATTCACAAAAACCCCAAAACCACCAAAAAACAGAACATAAAGGGGAAGTTGGTACTTGTGAAAGTTGTGGAGAGAGGGATCCTAAAGAGAGCGATTCTTATTAAAAGAGACCGTGAAGACAAAACGGACACTGTGTTATACCCATTGTAGGGCCTGAACCATCTCTATGGGATATAGTAGTTATACACCTCCCCTCCAGCTCTATCTGTATACTGCTGCTGCTGCTGCTGCTATCTCTATGGGATCAGGATATATAGTAGTTATACACCTCCCCCCAGCTCTATCTCTATGGGATATATTAGTTATACACCTCCCCCCCCCCACAGCTCTATCTGTATACTGCTGCTATCTCTATAAGATCAGGATATATAGTAGTTATACATCTCCCCTCCAGCTCTATCTGTATACTGCTGCTGCTATCTCTATGGGATCAGGATATATAGTAGTTATACACCTCCCCTCCAGCTCTATCTGTATACTGCTGCTGCTATCTCTATGGGATCAGGATATATAGTAGTTATACACCTCACCTCCAGCTCTATCTGTATACTGCTGCTGCTGCTGCTATCTCTATGGGATCAGGATATATAGTAGTTATACACCTCCCCTCCAGCTCTATCTGTATACTGCTGCTGCTGCTATCTCTATGGGATCAGGATATATAGTAGTTATACACCTCCCCCCAGCTCTATCTGTATACTGCTGCTGCTATCTCTATGGGATCAGGGTATATAGTAGTTATACACCTCCCCCCAGCTCTCTCTCTATGGGATCAGGATATATAGTAGTTATACACCTCCCCCCAGCTCTATCTGTATACTGCTGCTATCTCTACGGGATCAGGATATATATAGTAGTTATACACCTCCCCCACAGCTCTTTCTCTACGGGATCAATATACACTGCTCACAAATAAATAAAGGGAACATAAACAACACAATGTGACTCCAAGTCAATGACACTTCTGTGAAATCCCACTGTCCACTCTGACAATCAATTTCACATGCTGTTGTGCAAATGGAACAGACAACAGGTCTAAATTATAGGTAATTAGCAAGACACCCCCCAATAAAGGAGTGGTTCTGCAGGTGGTGACCACAGACCACTTCTCAGTTCCTATGCTTCCTGGCTGATGTTTTGGTCACTTTTGAATGCTGGCGGTGCTTTCACACTAGTGGTAGCATGAGACGGAGTCTACAACCCACACAAGTGGCTCAGGTGGTGCAGCTCATCCGGGATGGCACATCAGTGCGAGCTGTGGCAAGAAGGTTTGCTGTGTCTGTCAGCGTAGTGTCCAGAGCATGGAGGCGCTACCAGGAGACAGGCCAGTACATCAGGAGACGTGGATGAGGCCGTAGGAGGGCAACAACCCAGCAGCAGGACCGCTACCTCCACCTTGGTGCAAGGAGCAGTAGGAGCACTGCCAGAGCCCTGCAAAATGACCTCCAGCAGGCCACAAATGTGCATATGTGTGTGTGTGTGTATAATATATATATATATATATATATATATATATATATATATATATATATATATATATATATATATATTATGAGAGATATATAAATAAAATGTTTTTTTATTCATATATTTATTCAAAATACTCATATTTAGAATAAATATGAATAAAAAAATAAATTATATATATATATATATATATATATATATATATATATATATATACATACATACACACACACACACTTTCTTTATTCATATATTTATTCTAAATATAAGTATCATTTAGAATAAATATATGAATAACTAAAAAAAATAAATATATGAGTGTCTGTAATTAATGAGACACACAGAGGGGATGAATGATCATAATGACTGTGAGTGCATAATAGATATATATATATATAAAAATCAAGAAAGCGAGATGCTGCCTCAGCACTTAGGGTGAATATAGGAGGAACAGGCTGCGGCGAGTGACAACAAGGACGATTACTATTCCGTGGGAAACGTCAGGACATTTGCTGAGGTCGGGGGTTATTTCTGACAAATATGCAGGACAGGTGCTACCTACACATACCGGCCGGAGGGCGATCAATGATGATAAAAGCGCCAGATTCTGGGCTCAAGGGCGACCGCAGGAACAACCATGTAGTAAACAATTCTATATGTTCTCAACTGTATCTGGCTGGTTCCAGTATGTGTTTCCCAACCAGGGTGCCTCCAGCTGTTGCAAAATTACAACTCCCAGCATGCCCGGACAGCCTAAGGCTGTCCGGGCATGCTGGGAGTTGTAGTTTTGCAACAGCTGGAGGCACATTGGTTGGAACATACTGCTGTTCTTTATGCACCCCATTCAGATCTACAACTGCCCACGCAGAAGGATAATCTGCCTCGTGTGAACATAGCCATACAAGGAAACTAGAGAAGTCCGTGCCGAGACCTTGTGCGATTATCTCCCGGTGACAAACGTCCAAGGTTCAAAAAGTTCCTGATGGGTCCAAAAGTTATTCCCCGTCCTCGCCGCCGCCAGGTGACTCAGCCCTGTCACTTATCAAAGCCATGAGAAGTTGTAATATACTTTGTGCATCGATCCTGAAAAGTTTTCACCATCTCCGCTTGCTGTCAGTGAACGAGAAGCCTCATTGTTTAAACGTGTCCCTGTCACTTTTTTGACACGACGGAGTATCGATCGGTCAAGGGGTCCGAGACCATCACTGAGCAGGAAAAAGGAGCTGATGTCTCCCAAAAAACAGTGCCACCCCCGCCTTGTGGACAGATGAGACCAAGATAGAGCTTTTAGGTAAAGCACATCACTCTACTGTTTACCGAAAATGGAATGGGGACTACATAGAAAAGAACACAGAACCTACAGTGACATATGGTGGAGGTCAATGATGTTTTGGGTTGTTTTGCTGCCTCTGGCACTAGGTTAGGGATCGACCGATTATCGGTTTGGCCGATATTATCGGCTGATAATCGCGATTTTGGACATAATCGGTATCGGCAATTACCTTGCCGATAATGCCCCACCCCCGGCAAGAGACGACCATCGCCACCGCTGCCCCATTGCCTCCCCCCATCCTCTGCCCACATACCGCTGCCCCATTGCCTCCCCCCCATCCTCTGGCCACATACCGCCGCTGCCCCTTTGCCTCCCCCCCATCCTCTGGCCACATACCGCCGCTGCCCCTTTGCCTCCCCCCTCCTCTGCCCACATACCGCCGCCGCTGCCCCATTGCCACCCCCCATCCTCTGGCCACATACCACCGCTGCCCCTTTGCCTCCCCCCATCCTCTGGCCACATGCCGCTGCCCCATCGCCTCCCCCCTCCTCTGCCCACATACCGCCGCCGCTGCCCCATTGCCACCCCCCATCCTCTGGCCACATACCGCCACCGCTGCCCCATTGCCTCCCCCCATCCTCTGCCCACATACCACTGCCCCATTGCCTCCCCCCCATCCTCTGGCCACATACCGCCGCTGCCCCTTTGCCTCCCCCCCATCCTCTGGCCACATACCGCCGCTGCCCCTTTGCCTCCCCCCTCCTCTGCCCACATACCGCCGCCGCTGCCCCATTGCCACCCCCCATCCTCTGGCCACATACCACCGCTGCCCCTTTGCCTCCCCCCATCCTCTGGCCACATGCCGCTGCCCCATCGCCTCCCCCCTCCTCTGCCCGCATACCGCCGCCCCATTGCCTCCCCCCATCCTCTGGCCACATGCCGCTGCCCCATCGTCTCCCCCCCCCCCCCATTCTCTGCCCACATACCGTCGCCACCCCATCGCCTCCCCCCACATACCGCCGCCCCATCGCCTCCCCCATCCCCAGTGTTATAATTACCTGTTCTCGGGGTCCGCGATCCTTCTGGCTCCTGCGCTGTTGCTATGTGCTGCACTGCGCAATGACGAGTGACGTCCCCAACGCGACGTCAGCGCGTACAGTGATAGCGCAGGACGCGACGGAGCCAGAAGGATGGCGGACCCCCGGGAACAGGTAATTATAACACCGGGAATGGAGGTAGGCGATGTGGCAACTGTGGTGGTTAGACTCAGGACAGACAGGGGGAGAGAAGCGGGCGGTGGCGGTCTCTGTTACCGCAAAAGCCGCTGCAGTTCATTGATTTAAAGCGCCCGCTTTAAAACATTGATCTGCAACGGCTTCTGCCGGGGGGCAGGGGGGGTTGAAATAGCCGATAACTACGGTATAAGTTATCGGCTATCGGCCTGAAAGGTGACAGATTATCGGTATCAGCCCTAAAAAATAAAATTAAAAAAAATAAAATAATAATCGATATCGGTCGATCCCTACACTGGGTGTCTTGAATGTGTACAAGACATCATGAAATCTGAGGATTACCAATGGATTCTGGGTCGCACTGTACAGCCCAGTGTCAGAAAGCTGGGTTTGCGTCTGAGATCTTGGGTCTTCCAGCAGGACAATGACCCCAAACATACGTCAAAAAGCCCCAGAAATGGATGACAACAAAGTGCTGGAGAGTTCTGAAGTGTCAGCAATGAGTCCAGATCTAAATCCCATTGATCACCTGTGGAGAGATCTTATAATTACTGTTGGGAAAAGGCGCCTTCCAATAAGAGAGACCGCGAGCAGTTTGTAAAAGAGTGGTCCAACATTCCGGCTGAGAGGTGTAAGAAGCTTATTGATTGTTATAGGAAGCCACTGATTTCACTTATTTTTTCCAAAGGGTGCACAACCAAATATTAAGTTAAGGGAGCCAATAATTTTGTTCAGCCCATTTTTGGAGTTTGGTGACATTATGTCCAATTTGCATTTTTTCCTGATTTTTTGGTTAGTTCCAATACACACAAAGGGAATAAACATGTGTATAGCATGTTAATTTACCAAATTTTCAATACTTCATTTTCTAGAAAAATTTCAGGGGTGCCAACATTGACGGCCATGACTTTAAGTGCTTTATTGAACGTAACAAGCGTCACGTAACTATACCAGCACCGTCATGCAACGTTATGCTCTAAAGAAAGACGCCGCAGTTGCAGTAACTCGTGACCGTCACCCACTAAAAGTCTAAAGACTATTACACATCAGTGCCAGATGCCATATATTAACCGGCTCTGACAGATCCCGCTAAAAATAGAGGCGTTACGAATAATCCAAATGTAAATTATCGTGAGGTCATGACTGAGCTAGATTCATGGCAAAAGACAAGTCATGTGACGTGACGCACCTGTAGAGCGACAACATTGACGTTCATTATAGTCTATAAAAATTCTTCGATTTTAGGCAAATAAACTTAAACCATTAGATAAGAAGTTCTGAAACTTTTTTTTTTTTTTTTTTATTAAAGGAGTATTCCAGGCCAAAACTTTTTTTTATATATCAACTGGCTCCGGAAAGTTAAACAGATTTGTAAATTACTTCTATTAAAAAATCTTAATCCTTCCAATAGTTATTAGCTTCTGAAGTTGAGTTGTTGTTTTATGTCTAACTGCTCTCTGATGACTCACGTCCCGGGAGCTGTGCAGTTCCTATGGGGATATTCTCCCATCATGCACAGCTCCCGGGACGTGACATCATTGTACAGTTAGACAGAAAACTTCAGAAGCTAATAACTATTGGAAGGATTAAGATTTTTTAATAGAAGTAATTTACAAATCTTTTTAACGTTCCGGAGCCAGTTGATATATATAAAAAGAGGTTTTGCCTGGAATACCCCTTTTAGGATCTCCGCTTCCTGGGTGTCTGAATGTAACTCTTCTGTGCAGGTTTGTTACAATTTTATCCGATCTAGACTCCGGACTGATACATTGTAACAAACTATCAGAGCAGAAGGGAGATTGATGGGAAGGTGCGGAGAGGATTGTCAGCACTGGATACAAATGTACAATATATTACTGAGGAGAACGTCCAGTCACAGCTCCCAAGTCCTGACCAGTAGGATTACACAACCTGCATCTCATTACAGGGACATGATGTAACCAGCAGTTATATTCTGTATTATACTCCAGAGCTGTACTCACTATTCTGCTGGTGAGGTTCCTGTGTACATACATTACATTACTTATCCTGTACTGATCCTGAGTTATATCCTGTATTATACTCCAGAGCTGTACTCACTATTCTGCTGGTGAGGTCACTGTGTACATACATTACATTACTTATCCTGTACTGATCCTGAGTTATATCCTGTATTATACTCCAGAGCTGTACTCACTATTCTGCTGGTGAGGTTCCTGTGTACATACATTACATTACTTATCCTGTACTGATCCTGAGTTATATCCTGTATTATACTCCAGAGCTGTACTCACTATTCTGCTGGTGAGGTCACTATGTATATACATTACATTACTGATCCTGTACTGATCCTGAGTTATATCTTGTATTATACTCCAGAGCTGTACTCACTATTCTGCTGGTGAGGTCACTGTGTACATACATTACATTACTTATCCTGTACTGATCATGAGTTATATCCTGTATTATACTCCAGAGCTGTACTCACTATTCTGCTGGTGAGGTCACTGTGTACATACATTACATTACTTATCCTGTACTGATCCTGAGTTATATCCTGTATTATATTCCAGAGCTGTAGTATAATAATGTCTTTGCCGAATATAACTCAGGATCAGTACAGGATAAGTAATGTAATGTATGTACACAGTGACCTCACCAGCAGAATAGTGAGTACAGCTCTGGAGTATAATACAGGATACAACTCAGGATCAGTACAGGATAAGTAATGTAATATATGTACACAGTGACCTCACCAGCAGAATAGTGAGTACAGCTCTGGGAGTATAATACAGGATATAACTCAGGATCAGTACAGGATAAGTAATGTAATGTATGTACACAGTGATCTCACCAGCAGAATAGTGAGTGCAGCTCTGGAGTATAATACAGGATATAACTCAGGATCAGTACAGGATAAGTAATGTAATGTATGTACACAGTGACCTCACCAGCAGAATAGTGAGTGCCGCACTGCATATAACCCCAAATAAATAATTGATGTACAAAGTGACTCAACTTTTAATGTAGAATAATAATATAAAACAATCTATATGAACTTCCCAGCAGCCTCTTCTCCACCCTCCACCTGCTCACAGTCTGGTCTCTTACTGTAATGAGTCAAACGCTATAGAACCTGTTCACACTGTATAATTATACTAATGTGCGCTGTTGGGAACAATGTAACTGCAGGAGACCTCGGCCTTATCCTTATTACGTCACATTGAAACCTCTCACCGCTGTGTACTCCTAATTCTCCTGGCTTCCCTCATTGATGTGTAAGTATATTTGCGGAGGTCTGCGCTCTATTAATAGTCCGGCTTTGGTCCGGCTTTGGTTCGGAGTTTTGCAACAGCTGGAGGTACCCTGGTTAGGAAACACTGTAATAGTGAATGGATTGGCAGTGTGCATGCTTAGCTCCATTATCTTCCTATGGGGCTTCGGGACATTTTCCTAACACCAAACTCTGCTACATTAAAGGGGCACTCCAGTGGAAAAAAAAAATTTAACTTTTTTTTTTTTTAAATCAACTGGTGCCAGAAAGTTAAACAGATTTGTAAATGACTTCTATTACAAGGTCTTTACCCTTCCTGTACTTTTTAGCAGCTGTGTGCTACAGAGGAAATTCTTTTCTTTTTGAATTTTTTTTTTTGTCTTGTCCACAGTGCTCTCTGCTGACACCTGATGCCCATATCAGGAACTGTCCAGAGCAGGAGAAAATCCCCATAGCAAACCTATGCTGCTCTGGACAGTTCCTAAAATGGACAGAGATGTCAGCAGAGAGCACTGTGGTCAGACACAAAGGAAATTCAAAAAGAAAAAAATTTGCTCTGTAGCATACAGCTGCTAATAAGTACTGGAAGGATTGAGATTTTTAAATAGAAGTCATTTATAAATCTGCTTAACTTTCTGGCATCAATTCATTTAAAAAAAAAAACGCGGTGACCCCGTGTCATATCGAGTCGGTCGCGGCATGTGACTCAGGCCGGGACCCAGGGCTAATAGTGTGCGGCAGCGATCGCGGTGCCACGCTCTATTAACCCTTTATACGCGACATTCAAAGTTGAAGGCCGCGTCTAAAACGAAAGTAAAACCTTCCCGGTTGCACAGAGGGGCTGATTGGGACCACCGTAGTGAAAATGTGGTGTCCCGATCAGCTGGGACACGAGCGGAGGTCCTCTTACCTTCCTCTGGCGCGTCCGTTCGCCGATTGATTGCTCCAAGCCTGAGATGCAGGCTTGAGCAATCGACCGCCGATAACACTGAACAATGCAAAGCTATGGCTTTGCAGTGATCAGTGTATAAGATCAGTGTGTGTGCAGTGTTATAGCCCCCTATGGGAGCTATAACACTGCAAAAAAAAAATAATAATAAAAAAAAAAAAAGTTAACAAATGTGATTTAACCCTTTCCCAAATAAAAGTCCAAATCACCCCCCTTTTCCCATAAAAAAAAAAAAAACAACATATAAAAATAAACATAAACATATGTGGTATCACCGCGTGCGTAAATGTTCGAATTATTAAAATATATTATTAATTAAACCGCGCGGTAAATGGCGTACGCGCAAAAAAATTCCAAAGTCCAAAATGACGTCTTTTTGGTCACTTTTTATATCATGAAAAAAATGAATACAAGGCGATCAAAAAGTCCGATCAATACAAAAATGGTACTGCTAAAAAAAAAATCAGATCACGGCGCAAAAAATGAACCCTCATACTGCCCCATACGCGCTAAAATAAAAAAAAGTTATAGGGGTCAGAAGATGAAAAATTTTTAACGTATAAATCTTCCTGCATGTAGTTATGATTTTTTCCAGAAGTGCGACAAAATCACCTATATAAGTAGGGGATCATTATAATCGTATGGACCTACAGAATAATGATAAGGTGTCATTTTTACCGAAAAATGTATTACGTAGAAACGGAAGACCCCAAGTGTTACAAAATGGCATTTTTTTCTAAAATTTTGTCGCACAATTACTTTTTTCTCTTTCGCCATAGATTTTTGGGGTAAAAATGACTGATGTCACAGCAAGGTAGAATTGGTGGCGCAAAAAATAAGCCCTCATATGGATTTTAAGGTACAAATTGAAAGGGTTATGATTTTTAAAAGGTAAGGAGGAAAAAACACACACTCATTCCCTATCCTATGCATAGGGGATATTGTTCTAGGGGCTGGAATATCCCATTAAAGGGAATATATTCAGAATTAGAAGAACAAAGCTGATTTCTTCCAGAAATAGCGTCACCTTTGTCCTCAGGTTGTGTGTGGCATTGCAGCTGAACTCCATTAAAGTGAACGGTGGTGGGTTGTAATACCACACAAAACCTGAGGACAGGGTGGCGCTGTTTCTGGAAGAAAGAAGCTTTTTGTTTTTTTTTCGATTCCTGGATAATCCCCTTTAAGGGTATGTTCACACGTACGCAGATTTGATGCACAGGATTTGATGCTGCAGATTTCAATGTAAACTGAATGACTGAGCACAGCTTCTAATCGGCAGTTACAAATCCTGCGCATCAAATCTGTGCAGGATCCTGTACGTGTGAACCTAACCCTTAAAGGGGTAGTCCAGTGGTGAACAACTTATCCCCTATCCTAAGGATAGGGGATAAGTTTGAGATCGCGGGGGGTCCGACCGCTGGGCCCCCCTGCGATCTCCTGTACGGAGCCCCGACAGCCCGCGGGAAGGGGGTGTGTCGACCTCCGCACGAAGCAGCGGCCTACACGCCCCCTCAATACAACTTTATGGCAGAGCCGAAGCGCAATCTCCGGCTCTGCCATAGCGATGTATTGAGGGGGCGTGTCGGCCGCCGCTTCGTGCGGAGGTCGACACCCGCTATCTGGCCGGAGAGCCGGGGCCCCGTACAGAGAGATCGCAGGGGGCTCCAGCGGTCGGACCCCCCGCGATCTCAAACTTATCCCCTATCCTTAGGATAAGGGATAAGTTTGTCACCACTGGACTATCCCTTTAAAGGGAAGCTCCATAAAAAAAGGTCAAACCAGTTGCTCTCCGGCTGTTGAAGAGCTACAACTCCCAGCATGCCCTGACAGGTGAAGGCAGGAGAGCTATCCTCCTATCTGTCGGGTCATGCTGAGAGTTGTAGTCCTGCAATAGACAGGTAGACACAGGTTAGGGCAGGGTTTCCCAACCAGGGTGCCTCCAGCTGTTGCCAAACTACAAGCCCCAACAAGCCCAGACAGCCGAAGGCACCCTGGTTAGGAAACACTGGGCTAGGGGGACACTGATTTGTCAGAACATGCTGAGAGTTGTAGTTCTGCATCACCTGGAGAGCCTCAGGACGGAAGGAGGAAAGACCCCTCCCCCCTTAAAGGGGCTGTCCAGGACAAGAAAAAACATGGCCGCCCATGGGTTGCGTTTGATATGGCAGCTCAGCCCTGAAGAAGCAAACAGTAGAGAGCTGCAATTCCACACACAGCCTGAGGATACAGGTGGCGCCACTTCTGCAAGCGAGCTGCCATGTGTTACTGAAAAGTGCAAAATAGGCGGGGCTATCCAGGTCATGTGACACCTCCAAATTCTTATTTATAACATAAATAGCAAGTAAAAGAAATATAAAAAATTGCACAGGTTGATATAAAAGTTACATCACGTGACCTGCCATAGTTTTATAGCCACAACAAGGAGGGGGATGGGGGGAGCGCGCGGGACTCACCCCGGAAATGAAGTCCTTCACCACGTCCATGTCTCCGTTCTTCAGCGCCCACATCAGTTCCTTGTCACTCATGGCTGACGGTGAAAGAAGGACAAGCGGCTGCGGTAACGAAGAGAAGACGCACAGTGCGGCCTGGCAGTGACAGCAGCCTCCGGGGCCTCCTATCTATCCACTTCCCACACACACAGGACCGCTCAGCCCCCGCCTTCTCCGCTGCGTCACGACGTCACCACGCACGGCTTCACGTGACCGCCAGTCAGCCTCGCCAACGCGTCTCCTAGCAACTGCCCGGGAGCTTGGGGATGGCGCATGCGCAGTTGTGATATCTAGTTACGTTTTCCAAATTTTTACTTTGTATTTTCAGTTTTTTCCCCCCCACTATTTTCAAGATCTCCGCAGGAAACATTCTTGTTTACACCTAGAGGCTGAAAGAAATTTCCTGTAGAAATCAGTGTTCCCCTCAATTAGTGGCGCTCCGGATGTGCAGAACTACAACTCTCAGCATGCCTTGACAGGTAAGTCGATGTTTCCACAACCAGTGACTATCCGGCTGTGCAGAACTACAACTCTCAGCATGCCTTGACAGATAAGGCTGGGTTCACACCACGTTTTTGCAATACAGTTCCTGTATCAGGTTTTTGATGGGAAAAAAAACGGATTCCTCAAAACCTGACTAAGCTGTATCAAAACGTGTGTAAATTTTTCAAACCGTATACGGCTTAAAATTTATGTCCGGTTGCATCAGTTTTTAGGAAAAAAAAGTATACAGTGACCCCCCCCCCCCCCCCCCGACGGCCCCGATATACGATCATTTCAGCATACGATGGTCTCTCAGAGTCCATCGCATGTTGAAGGCAGCATCAACATGCGATGCTTTTGTATGTCGGGGCCATCGCATAAACGGCTATCCGGCAGCGCAGACTGCTTCAGCTGACACTGGATAGACGTTTATGGTGCCCCGTGTGGTCCGCTGACGATCACTTACCTGTCCTCGGGGCTCCGGCGCGTCCTCTTCAGGATCCCCTGCATCGTCGGCGCTCTCCATCGTCGTCATCACGTCGCTACGCACGCCGTCCCGTCATCCAATAGGAGCCGCGTGTGTAGCGACGTGTTGGCGGCGACGGAGAGCACGGATGCCGGAGAAGCAGAGACCTTGCCGGAGCGTCGGGGACACCTCGGGGACTTGACAACAGCGATGGACGGTGACATCCAGGGCAGCGGTGACGAGCGGTGACGGTCCGGAGCGGCGGGAACACGTGAGTATAACTTCTAATACCAGTGGTCTTCAACCTGCGGACCTCCAGATGTTTCAAAACTACAACTACCAGCATGCCCGGACAGCCGTTGGCTGTCCGGGCATGCTGGGTGTTGTAGTTTTGCAACATCTGGAGGTCCGCAGGTTGTAGACCACTGTCCTATACTTTACATTGCACGGATCCCTCAACATACGATGGTTTCAACAAACGATGGTCCGTTTGGAACAGATTACCATCGTATATTGAGGGAGCACTGTATGTTTTTAACTTTTCATTCCATTATGAATAAAGTTTCACTTGTACGTTGTCCATTTTAGGACATCATCAGTCGTCAGCCCTAACTCCATCCTCCGTCAGGTGAAACGGCGTCCCGCCTTCTCCCTCTGACCAATTGTCGTCAGCCGCAACTCCGTCCTCCATCAGGTGAAACAGCGTTCCGCCTCCTCCCTCACACCAATCGCCATCATCCTTCAGCCACAACTCCCTCATCCGAAACTCCCTCATCCCTCATCCGAAACTCCCTCGTCCAAAACGCCGTCATGCCTCAGACGATTCTCCCTCAGACGCAACTTCCTGCCGCATAGCAGAGCCGACGCTGCACAGCATGTATAGCAGGGTCAAAACTGTGAAACTGTAGTATCTGTATACTACAGACACTACATGTGCTACAGAGTCTGTATAGCAGAGCCGACATTGAATAGCGTGTACAGCAGAACCCCTTACAGCGGAGAGCCGACACTGACTCAGCTCTGCTACACGGCAGGAAAGTTTTTCGTCTGAGGGATGACGGAGTTTCGGATGAGACACTTTAGGATGACAAAGAAGGGAGGACGGAGTTGCGGCTGACGCCTGATGATGTCCTAAAACTGTGCAAAGTCAAAAACTGTATGGTGAAAACCAGATGGAACCGTACGCACATTTGGTTCTGTACGGTTCCCATTGACTCCCATGTTACAAAAACCGCGGTAGGCTATGTTTTTGGGTACGGAAAAAAACTCACAAAGCCGTACAAGATGCAAAACGGACACAGCCTAATGCATCTTTTGGCGTGCCGTTTTCAATGGAGAGTCAATGCATACGGTTTTAAAATTGAAAATGTATACAGGAACTGTAAGAGTTTCCCCAACCAATGATTCTCCAGATGTGAAGAACTACAACTCTCAGCATGCACTAACAGATAATTTAGTGTTTACCCCAGACCCCAGCTGTGCAAAACTAAAAATCTAAGCATGCCTTGATACATAAATATTGTTTCCCAAATCAGTGGCTCTCGGCTTTGCAGAACTACAACTCTCAGCATGCCTATACACCGTGTTTCAAAACCAGAGTGCCTTCAGCTGTTGCAAAACTACAACACCCAGCATGCTCGGAAAGCCTCGGCCATGCTGGGAGTTGTAGTTTTGCAACAGCTGGAGACACCCGGGTTGGGAAAGAGGGTCCCTTTTCCACATCTCAATATACATTTATGTTACGGTGGTCATGGTGTGTGATCACCTGCGATTGACTCCATCCTCCATAACTGTAACATAGTAACAGAGTTCATAAGGTTGAAAAAAGACCGGAGACCATCAAGTTCAACCTATATCCCTAATGAGTCCCTACTGAGTTGATCTAGAGGTAAAATTCCTTCTCGACTCCAAATATGGCATCAGAATAAATCCCTGGATCCCTAGAATCCATAACCAGCGATGTTATTATTCTCCCAAAATGCATTCTGACCCCCTTTTATATTCTTTTACAGAGTTCCCCATGACCACCTCATCTGGCAGAGAATTCCACAGTCTCACTGCTCTTACAGTAAAGAACCCCCGTCTGTGCTGGTGTAGAAACCTTCTTTCCTCTAGTCGTAGAGGATGCCCCCTTGTTATAGATACAGTCCGGGGTATAAATAGATCATGGAGAGATCTCTGTACTGTCCCCTGATATATTTATACATAGTTATTAGGTCTCCTCTAAGCCTTCTTTGTTCTAAACTAAATAACCCTAATTCTGATAATCTTTCTGGGTACTGTAGTCCTCCCATTCCCCGTATTACCCTGGTTGACCGTCTTTACACAGTATTCCATGTGTGGTCTGACCAGTACTGTACACAGTATTCTATGTGTGGTCTGACCAGTACTGTACACAGTATTCTATGTGTGGTCTGACCAGTATTGTACACAGTATTCTATGTGTGGTATGACCAGTACTGTACACAGTATTCTATGTGTGGTCTTACCAGTACTGTACACAGTATTCCATGTGTGGTCTGACCAGTACTGTACACAGTATTCTATGTGTGGTCTGCCCAGTACTGTACACAGTATTCCATGTGTGGTCTGACCAGTACTGTACACAGTATTCTATGTGTGGTCTGCCCAGTACTGTACACAGTATTCCATGTGTGGTCTGACCAGTACTGTACACAGTATTCTATGTGTGGTATGACCAGTACTGTACACAGTATTCTATGTGTGGTCTGACCAGTACTGTACACAGTATTCTATGTGTGGTATGACCAGTACTGTACACAGTATTCTATGTGTGGTATGACCAGTACTGTACACAGTATTCTATATGTGGTCTTACCAGTACTGTACACAGTATTCTATGTGTGGTCTGACCAGTACTGTACACAGTATTCTATGTGTGGTCTGACCAGTACTGTACACAGTATTCTATGTGTGGTATGACCAGTACTGTACACAGTATTCTATGTGTGGTCTGCCCAGTACTGTACACAGTATTCTATGTGTGTTCTGACCAGTACTGTACACAGTATTCTATGTGTGGTCTGACCAGTATTGTGCACAGTATTCCATGTGTGGTCTGACCAGTACTGTACACAGTATTCTATGTGTGGTATGACCAGTACTGTACACAGTATTCTATGTGTGGTCTGACCAGTACTGTACTCAGTATTCTATGTGTGGTCTGACTAGTACTGTACACAGTATTCTATGTGTGGTCTGACCAGTACTGTACACAGTATTCTATGTGTGGTCTGCCCAGTACTGTACACAGTATTCTATGTGTGGTCTGACCAGTACTGTACACAGTATTCTATGTGTGGTATGACCAGTACTGTACACAGCATTATATGTGTGGTCTGACCAGTACTGTACACAGTTTTCTATGTGTGGTCTAACTAGTGATTTGTACAGCGGTAGAATTATTTCCTTGTTGTGGGCATCTATGCCCCTATTGATGCACCCCATGATTTAATTTGCCTTGGCAGCAGCTGCCTGACACTGGTCACTACAGCTAAATTTACTTTTAACTAAGACTCCCAAGTCCTTTTCCACGTTAGTCGTCCCAAGTGTTCTCCCATTTAATACACAATCCCAGCCCGGATTTTCCTCCCCATGTGCATTACCTTACATTTATCTGTGTTGGACCTCATCTGCCACTTCCAAGCCCAAACCTCCAACCTATCCAGATCCATTTGTAACAGTGCACTGTCCTCTATTGTGTTATCTACTATACACAGTGCACTGTCCTCTATAGTGTTTACCGCTTTACAGAGTTTAGTATCATCTGCAAAGATTGCTACTTTACTATTCAACCCCTCTGCAAGGTCAGTAATAAATATATTAAACAGAACAGGACCCAAGACGGACCCCTGTGGTCCCCACTAGTAACAGTCACCCAATCAGAATAAGTGCCATTAATAGCAACCCTCCGTTTCCTATCACAAAGCCAGTTACTTACCCACTTGCACATATTTTCCCCCAGTCAGAGCATTCTCATTTTATGCACCAACCTTTTATGTGGCACCGGGGGGCTAAGAAAACTCCTGGGGGCTAAGAAAACTCCTGGATGTTAAAGGGTACATGTACTTTGGTATCTTTAGCACTCCCATAAACAATGCATGCCGACACACCTGGGGCCAGTTCTGGAGATCATGGGGGGGGGTCTCAGCGGTCAGACATCCAAAAAACAGATAGGGGATATGTTCTTAATGGGGTACTCCACCCCTAGACAATGGGGTACTCCGCCCCTAGATGTCTGATTGTGGGGGTCCCGCCGCTGGGGACCCGCGATCTCTCCTGCAGCACCCCCGTTTCTCAGCTGCACAGAGCGAGGATCGCTCCGTGGCTGATGACGGGCAATGCAGGGGACGGAGTATCTTGATGTCACGGCTCCGCCCCCCCCCCTCGTGACGTCACACCCAACCCCCTCAATGCAAGTCTATGGGAGAGGGCGTGGCGGCCATCACACCCCCTCCCATAGACTTGCATTGAGGGGGCAGGGCATGACAGCACGAGGGGGTGGAGCTGTGGTGGGCTGAACCGCGAAAGGAGCGCTGCCTCGCTTCAGCCGGTCAGTCAGCTAACGCTGACCGCATCTCTTCAGTATGTTATAAAGTGATCATCTAATAAAGAAGACGTTTTCCATCTCCATTGGGTGAGTGCAATCTACTTTTTCTACAAACATATTGCACACTTTAAGGGGAGACTCATCTTCCACAATATATCCCCACTAAGCAGGCGAGGTATGGCGGGAGACTCTATAAACTCTGTAAGAGTACCTCAAGGTAGACTTACAAGTTTAGAGTGTATGAGGGATGGGATTCCCATCTTGAACTCCCAGAGTGCCCCCCCCCCCCCCCACACTCTGTGAGTTAGCGGGAAACTCGTGTGGGACCTTTTGCACCCACTGCTGGATAAGGGTTACCACCTTTACGTGGACAACTTATATACCAGTATCCCTCTTTTCACATCCCTTGCCGCCAGACCCACGGTTGCTTGTGGGATGGTGTGGAGGAATTAAAGAGGTCTCCCTACCTATCCCTTTCAGACACCAATCCCCAGGGGTGAGACCTGTGCCTTTACCAGTGAAAACCTGTTGCTGGTCAGGTATAAGGACAAGAGGCTAATTCTGACCACAAATTATGGTAACGACATAACCCCTGTCCCTGTGCGAGGTACCGCAACACCAGTCCTCAAGCCTGATTGTATTGTGTCATACTATCAGTATATGGGGGAGTTGATCTCTCTGATGAAGTCCTCAAGCCATATAACACCATAGAACAACAGGTTGCCATGTACAACTCTTTTGTGTTGCCCAGTACGCTGGCAACACAGGGACATTCCTTCAATTCCAGGAGGAAGTTTTCTAGGCGCTGATCTTTGGCGACCGGGAAAGAGCAGACCGGAGTTCCCTTGGAACTGGAAATGTAGGTGCCGGGATCGTCCCAGGCCAGCACCTTCCAGATCAGTTCCCCCACTCCTGAAAGAAAGGACGGTTCCAGAAAAAATGCAGAGGGGGATACGGAAGGACACCACCACTCATTGTGACACTTGCCCCATCATCCGGGCCTCTGCATTAAAAACTGTTTCAGGGATGGTTATGTGAGATTACCGAAATGTTGCATTTTTTACTTGCTGAGGATGGAATAAATTCACCACTATTTTTGCACTGAAGACACTTTGTGTGCTGCATTTTTTTCCTACTTTTATTGAAGTTGGGGTCCCTAACCAAGCTTCCTATGACTGCGTGCACCTTAATACTTGTGACTGAGAACTGGCGGATGTGCTGTCTATCTATCTATCTCATATCTATCTATCTCACATCTATCTTTCATATCTATCTATCTCATATCTATCTATTTATCTCATATCTATCTATCTCTCAATTTTACACTGCTCAAAAAAGTAAAGGGAACACTTAAACAACACAATGTAACTCCAAGTCAATGACACTTCTGTGAAATCCCACTGTCCACTCAGGAAGAACACTGATTGACAATCAATTTCACTTGCTGTTGTGCAAATGGAACAGACAACAGGTGGAAATTATAGGCAATTAGTAAGTCACCCCAATAAAGGAGTGGATCTGCAGGTGGTGACCACAGACCACTTCTCAGTTCCTATGCTTCCTGCCTAATGTTTTGGTCACTTTGAATGCTGGCGGTGCTTTCACTCTAGTGGTAGCATGAGACGGAGTCTACAACCCACACAAGTGGCTCAGGTAGTGCAGCTCATCCAGGATGGCACATCAATGCAAGCTGTGGCAAGAAGGTTTGCTGTGTCTGTCAGCATATTGTCCAGAGCATGGAGTCGCTACCAGGAGACAGGCCAGTACATCAGGAGACGTGGATGAGGCCGTAGGAGGGCAACAACCCAGCAGCAGGACTGCTACCTCCACCTTTATGCAAGGAGGAGAAGGAGGAGCACTGCCAGAGCCCTGCAAAATGACCTCCAGCAGGCCACAAATGTGCATGTGTCCACTCAAACGGTCAGAAACAGGGTGGTATGAGGGCCCAATATCCACAGGTGGGGGTTGTGCTTACAGCCCAACACCGTGCAGGACGTTTGGCATTGGTCAGAGAACATCAACATTGGCAAATTCACCACTGGCGTCCTGTATTCCTCACAGATGAAAGCAGGTTCACACTGAGCACATGTGACAAATGTTACAGAGTCTGGAGACGCTGTGGAGAGCGTTCTGCTGCCTTCAACATCCTCCAGTATGACTGTTTTGGCGGTGGGTCAGTAATGGTGTGGGGTGGCATTTCTTTGGCCCTCCATGTGCTTGCCAGAGGTAGCCTGATTTCCATTAGGTACCGAGATGAGATCCTTAGACGCCTTGTGAGACCATATGCTGGTGCTGTTGGCCCTGGGTTCCTCCTATGCAGGACAATGCTAGACCTCATGTGGCTGGAGTGTGTCAGCAGTTCCTGCAAGAGGAAGGCATTGATGCTATGGACTGGCCGCCCGTTCCCCAGACCTTTTGAGTACATCTGGGACATCATGTCTTGCTCCATCCACCACAGACTGTCCAGGAGTTGGTGGATGCTTTAGTCCAGGTCTGGGAGGACATCCCTCAGGAGACCATCCCCCACCTCATCAGGAGCATGCCCAGGCGTTGTAGGGAGGTCATACGGGCACGTGGAGGCCACACACACTACTGAGCCTCATTGGGACTTGTATTAAGGACATTAATAAAGTTGGATCAGCCTGTAGTGGGGTTTTCCACTGTGATTTTGAGTGTGACTCCATATCCAGACCTCCATGGGTTACCATTTTATGCCAGAATAACCATTTTATGCATTCCCTCATATTAAAATAAAAATAAAAGTAAGTTTTTAAGTCTCATAGACTCATAAGCAAAGCATATAAAAATGCAACTTTTTCCATGAAAAGCAAAGACCTCTTATCAGCCGCTTCACCAATTTGAAAATGTATTATTTCTATTTTTGTATATTATCAGCTTTTCTTTAGAATTAGAACCCCCCCCCCCCCCCCCAAATCCGGCCATTAGTTCTTTTCCTTATTAAAATAATTGCAATGGTCTCTGCAGGTTCAGACAACTGGCAGCAGCTCTGAGCGAGCAGAAAGCATCCGTCCCAGTTATCGCAATCCCTCGCATGTAGTTAGGATAACAGTCTCCGCTGAATCCATTTTGCCGGATTATTACTTTGGGTAAACTGTTAGCTATTGAGCAAATCTGTCGATTTGTGTAAGAACTTTCTGAGCGGTCACACTCCATAAAATAAGAAGTCGATGGGGCCTGATGTGTGCGGAGATCGGGTCACGCTTCAGCGCTAAAAACTGACTTATAGCGAGAATATAAAGCAGGTAAAATATGGCCATGGACGGGACAATTTAACTTCACAAATTTCTAGTTCCCTTATTCAGAATGCAAATTTAGCCCCTTATGGCAGTGTTCCCCCAACTATTGTGTTGCAAAACTACAACTCCCAGCATGCCCGGACAGCCAATGGCTGTCCGGGCATTCTGGGAGTTGTAGTTTTGCAACGGGTGGAGGAGACATAAAAGACATATGGAGCTTGTTCTTATAAATAACACCCTTATTTTAATTTACAATATAATGTATAAAAATAATAATAAATTGCTGTCCCTACCTTCTTGGACAGTGTGCCCTAAATGGCGGGCCCCAACTGGGCGACGGTCCCTGCACTTAGCTACTGTAAGTGCACAGGTTATCAGGGCAGTCAGACAAAACCAGGTCAGCAATGCACGGGGAGAGTAGGTACCAAGTTAGCAGATTAGGGGTAAAAGAAAGTAAAAGCCAGAAAGTAGAACCAAGATGGCAGCGCGGTAAACAAGAATCGACAGACAAGACAAGATAGGCAACGGTCAAACCAGGAGGAAAGCATAGTACAACTGGGCGACAGCTATTGTAAGTGCATGGGGCACCAGGAAAGTCAGACATGCAAGGTACGCAATGCCCGAGAAGGTAGCAAATTAGCAGACTGGGGTAAACCAAGAAAAGCCAGAAAGTAAAACCAAGATGGCAGCGCCGTAAACAAACAGAACTACAATTGGAGTCAAAACAAGCGAGGGTCAAACCAGAGGAAAGCATAGTACAACTAGTTGACTGTCCCAACACTGAGCTATTGTAAGTGTGTGGGGCATCAGGAAAGTCAGAAAAGCCAGGTCAGCAACACAAGGGTAAAATAGGTACCAAACTAGCAGACTAGGGGTAAACCAAGGAAAAGCCAGAGAGTAGAACCAAGATGGCAGCGCTGTAAGCAAACAGAACTAGAATCAAAGTCAAGACAAACAAGGGTCAAACCAGGATGGGAGTGTAGTACAAGCAGCCGACAGTTATCTCTCTTGGCCTCTCTATACACATTCAATTTCGGGACAGCCAAACGTATATGCTCTGTCTTTGGGGAGGGAAGGGGTAAGGGTGGCCAGGAAGCTCTGGTGCCAGCTTATCCTTCCCAAAACAAAAGAGTCGGGCAGCAAAAATCCAGCATTCCCGACCCTTCTCTCCATCTTTCCACCGACATCATCATTGGGAGGGCCCCATATACCGTATACAGTAAGCTGAACCCACTCAAAAATTTGTGGCTGGTACTGTAATCGTCTGTGGATTTTCCATGTACAGATCCATGCATTTGGATCAACTGGTCAGCTGAACCCTGATCGATCTAGGATGGCCCGGCTGACTGTCTAATGTGTAAGTGGGTCTAGCGACTGTAGTCGAAATAATGTCGGGAAAGAGAAAGATCAAGCATGTTTAAAGGGGTTATCCAGGAAAAAACTTTTTTTTTTAAATCAACTGTCTCCAGAAAGTTAAACAGATTTGTAAATTACTTCTATTAAAAAATCTTAATCCTTTCAGTACTTATGAGCTGCTGAAGTTGAGTTGTTCTTTTCTGTCTAAGTTCTCTCTGATGACACGTGTCTCAGGAACCGCCCAGTTTAGAAGCAAATCCCCATAGCAAACCTCTTCTACTCTGTGCAGTTCCCGAGACAAGCAGAGATGTCAGCAGAGAGCACTGTTTCCAGACAGAAAACAACAATTCAACTTCAGCAGCTGATAATTATTGAAAGGATTAAGATTTTTTAATAGAAGTAATTTACAAATCTGGAGACAGTTGATATATATATATAAAAAAAGTTTTTTTCCTGGACTACCCCTTTAATGCCAAGTACCTGATCCTTTTATTCCTGGTGAGATAAGCTGTTATCACAGGGGTCTTACACCACTTACCCCTCCTATCTCCTTTCAGAATACATGACTGCTCAAACATGCCGGGCGTTCATATGTACAGTATGTGGAGATCAGGAGAGATAGCCATTGGCCGACATCAATCTTATATACGGCTAGCATAACTTTTCTACTTGAACATTGACCAATGGATGGTTCCCCCCCCCCCAAAAAAAAAAAATGATAGGTAATTTGCCCTCACTAGCCTATGGGTCCTGTAGCAATTTTAGCCTATCCGGACCCACTGGAGATTCTCCTGGTTGTCTGATGAGCCCATCCAACCGAGCATCACCAGTCACTTGGGCAGTGTATTATGTACTCTCTGCTGGTTAGTCCAGGCTTATTTGGGTGCTACGTAGTAAGGTTAGCACTTTAATGAGTCCCAATGCAATGAGATTTATTTTATAGAGTCCTTTCCCTTTAAATAAATAAAGTGTGTCCTTTCTCAAAGGCAATTCACTTCCTCCGACTACCTTTGATCTCCTGCTCTGTCTACAGTATTGCAAGACTCCCAGATAAATTAGAGAAGTAAAGTGGAAACAGTGAGTCTGCGGCGACAAGTCAATTACAGAGCTTTCTCCAGTTTTTGTATAAAAGTGGCCGGGATACAGTCATTGAGCAGTGACGGCTCCGGAGTTGACCTTGAATCGTGCGTACTCTCAGAGACAAAGATTGCGGCGATAGGCTCCTGGTGTCAGAGGGACCTAGTAATAATGAATGCCAACTGCAGATTCCTCAGAATACAAACTAGTTTACATTCAAGACATTCAAGTATCAAAAAGAGTCGGCATCCAGCAGCTTATATCACTTATCTATGCCGCTGTTTGGAAGAGTACGCGATGGAGCGACAGACACACTGATGCCATTTCTATAAAGGCACATTCAGGTCATGAAGAGCTTGAAAGGGAATTATGCCTAGAAATAAATCAGAAAAGAAAAATAGAAGAAAAAAAATTATTTTCTAATAGCCTCCATATACATTAGAGAAAAGTCATCCAAACCTGACTACTTCAGCAGAACCGGCAGATTGTCCAATATATATGGGGTCTCCCGACTCTCCCCGACAGATGATGATGGTGGAAAGAAGATCAGGCATGTTGGATTTTAACTGCTCAATCCTTTTGTTCTCATGTCCCGTTGATATGAATAGGAAAGGTGTCTGGGTGTTGTTGGTGACCTTGGGAAAGGTCATACTAGAGGCAGGGGGAGGCTCAGCTGGGAGCAACAGCTATTCTGTATAACTCTAATAAGGAGCAAGTGATCTGTACAGAACCGGAAGTCTTTTTGTTTTAGACCTAGTGGCCAGAATGGAAACTGCAAGATTTCCAAATTATTTTCAAATATAGGTAGGAGAATAAAAAATAAAAAAAAAACATTGCAGAAATTCTTAAAAATTATGCTTAATATAAAAACTTAATTTAAACAATAAGTCATTTTCTGATGACGCATTCCCCTTACAGGGGTTATTATTGTTGTTAAAAATTCCACACAATTCCCTTCGTCGCTCCTGCACTGCTGCTGGTATTAAGTTGCTCTGGTCACTACTGTGTGGCGCTTCCGAGTTCGGGGATGTGATGTCACAGGTAGGACATTGCTGTGGCCACTGATTGGCTGAGCAGGCCTGTGACATCATTCCCCCGAACCCAGACAGGCGGGACATTGCTGTGGCGACTTATTGGCTGGGCAGGCCTGTGACATAATGTCCCGAACCCAGAAACAAAGCGCAGCAGGGACCTGAGCTCCCTAATACCGGTAGCAGTGCAGGAACAGGAGAAACTTTGCTGCCTAGATACACCTACATTATATATAGATGTGTTCCGACTGTCCTCTGACACATCATATAGAGGGAAAGAAGAATCGGACATGTAGAATTTAAATTTCTGTCTTCCGGGGAATATCTAAGCTATACACCAGCGTTTTTCAACCGGTGTGCCGTGGCACATTAGTAAAGATGTAGATGTGCCACAGAGCAAATAGCACCAGAGGTGTGTGACCCCGACCATCCCTCTATCCCTGCGTGCCCATCACTTATATCTCTTTTACTTTACTTACTGCTGGGGCATGCTATGAAGTGGAAGAATGAGAGGCGGGCCCGGGAATGTCCATCCTCGGCACTGCTGCGCCATAATAAATGGTCAGGGACTCCCTGCTGTTCAGTGACATTCCCGGGCCCGGCTCTATATTTCTTCCTGCCTCTCCTTCTGTCAGCGTGCGACCAGCCCCAGATGCAAGTGCACATTACTAAGGGTGGTATTTGTAAACAGTGCACATCCTGTGAACCAAAAACAAAAAAGGACTTTTTCAATGCATGTTTGGCCATTCATTGACTCCACAGGCTCTCTGAGTGGTAACAGTTCATCCCTAGGGGTTGAGCCATCAATCGACCCTCACTGGTTTAAAGCCTTTTGCCTCTACCACCATGTCCCGCTTCATACCCCAGTGTCCCCCTGAAGAAGGACGCAGAATGTACATGTCTTCCTGATTCAATCTCAGTCAGATCTGTCCTTTACCATATATGCTCTCCTGATACTGAGCTGGATTGTTGACCTGAGCCACCTGCCTCGACCCCCTTGCTTGTTAAAGACTCCATCTCTGCCCAACTCCTATGAACCATAATGACTTTCCAGGGTTCTAACCAGACTTCTGACTTTGCCTTATTGCCTAAACCCCCATTGCCATGCACCCATGCCACCTGGTCCATTAGCTCACACGCTACCCACATCGGGACCATGCCTGGAAAACGACCTGGTACCCTCTAGCAGCACCTGGTACTCTCTGAGGCTGAACGTAGTGACCATTTGAGTTATTCTACGAATGACTTTGGTGTCATATCAAGTGAATATGCCATAAGACTAAATCCGCTAAATCCATCACCTAAATACTCATTTAGCCAAGAGTTATCCCTCTATTCCTGTGCCCACATATACACACACGGTTCGATCAAGCATGCTTGTGCAATAATGAAATAAAATGCTACCAGAGTTGTTCCCTTTAAGAACTAAAGATTTGGGCATGTTGAAATTCAGCTGCTTGATCCTTCTTTCAGGGCACCACCTTACACATTAAAATGTTACCTGATCCTGCCGAAATCAGATTTAAAAGAAATTGAACCTACAAGCCTTGATGCCTCCCCGTAGGTGCCTTAATCTCTAGATCGGTTCAGTGAAGGGGGAGGGGTCGATATTTACTTCAAGCAAATAGGTTCTGTCACACAAAGAGGACCGTGGAGATCGGGGTGCTCATGGGACTTTGTACTTTCCTGACAGAGTTTTTCTTACTAGCTTTTTATTAATTCGACTTTTATTTCTTGGGTATTTTACAGATGAGAGACATTAGAAAACACACTAATATATTTGAAGTACCTTTTGAAATTGCAGATGACTTTTAAGATCACAACAAGTCTTTAGAGAACGAAAAGGTGGGTGAAAAACGATTATAAGAAGCAGATGAAATTCTGTGAGAGGTGAGAACAAACTTAGAAAACTAATGAAACTGAAGATGGAACTTTGCAGATAACAAGACTTTGAAGACTGAATCTGTCAACACAGTTCCAAGCCTTGTGGCGCAGTAGGCTCGTGAGGGCACTTAAGGGGAACTCTGCCTAAGAACATTTTTACTACATGGTTCAGGTGCCACCACTGTACCTGTCTGCGTAACTGCTAAGCATTCTTTATGTTCATGAGCAGATATTACTTACCCTAATTGCTTTAACCCCTGAGGAACGTTTTCTCTTAGGCAATGAGCACTGAACATCCGGCAGGGATGTGTGTGAGGTGCAGGGATTTATAATGTAGTGTTCAGGTGCACTTACTAATTATGGGCGCACTGGCCCTTTAAATTTCAAAGCTCCGGCGCGCACGCACCCTAAGGGACGGGGACGCGCCGAGGCTGAGACGGAGCAGCAGCAGGAGTGGATGTGGGTAAGTGACGGGCCGGGATTCGCATGTCCCGCAAGGCGAATCTTGGCCCTGCCGGTGACTGGGGACTAGGGATCGACCGATATCGTTTTTTTAGGGCCGATACCGATAATCTGTGCAGGTTAGGGCCGATAGCCGATAACTTATACCGATATTCCGGTATAAGTTATCGGCTATTTAACCCCCTGCGACACCGCTGCAGATCATTGATTTAAAGCGGGCGCTTTAAATCAATGATCTGCAGTGGCTTTTGCAGGGCCATAGGCCGCTGACGCCCCCACCTGCTTCTCTCCCCTACCTGCCATGGTGCTCCGGGCCATCCATCCATCGTTCCTGTAGTGTCCGGGGGCGTTCCGGGTGGAGGGTGGTCCGGTCCGGGCTGACCTTCTTCTCCGGCGGGCCTCTTCTCCACTCCGGGCAGGCTCCGGCCTAGTACGCTGCATAGACGTCGCTACGCAGTGACGCCCGTGCGCAGCGACGCACCTGACGTCACGGCGTAGCGGCGTCTATGCAGCGTACTAGGCCGGAGCCTGCCCGGAGTGGAGAAAAAGACCGTGGGAGAAGAAGGACAGCCCGGACCGGACCACCCTCCACCCGGAACGCCCCCGGACACTACATGAAGGAAGGATGGCCTGGACCACCCCCATTACGGGTAAGTTTAATTTTTTTATTCACTCGGAGGGTGGGGGAGGGGCCCGACCAGTATAGCGGTATGGGAAAAAATCCATACCGGTATACCGCCTAGCATCACGGTGGGGGGTGCGACGCGGTGCGGCGGGCCGAGGGGGTAGCGGTCGCGGTGTGGTGGGGGCGGGGCATTATCGGCTTATCGGCAAGATAATTGCCGATACCGATAATGCCCAAAATCGTGATTATCGGCCGATAATATCGGCCATACCGATAATCGGTCGATCCCTACTGGGGACACGGGGCTACTGCACTCACTGCCGGTGCAAACCTACGGAGCACGGTATGTAACATTGACTTTTATTGGGAAAACATTAAACTTTATTATTGATATATGAAATAAAAATGCATTACAATCGATGACATTCGTGATGAAATCCTCTCCAAGTCCCCCAAAAATTCTGATCCAATTCCCAGCCACGTCTCCTCTTCATCACTCTCAGTTTTTGAGCCTGTAACGGAGGATGAGGTTTCCAGGCTCCTCTCCTCTGCCCGCCCCACTACCTGCTCTAGTGACCCCATGCCTTCACACCTCATCCAGTCTCTCTCTCCTGCTGTCAGCTGTCACCTAACCAAAATCTTTAACCTCTCCCTCTCTTCTGGGGTCTTTCCCTCCTCCTTCAAACACTCTATCATAACCCCACTATTGAAAAAACCATCTTTGGACCCATCCTGTGCAGCCAACTATCGACCCGTCTCAAATCTCCTTTTTATCTCCAAACTCCTGGAACGCTTGGTCTACTCCCGCCTTATCCGCTATCTCTCCGAGAACTCTCTCCTTGACCCCTTACAGTCTGGTTTCCACTCCCTTCACCCCACAGAAACGGCCCTAACCAAAGTCACTAACGATCTTCTGACGGCCAAATCAAATGGCAATTTCTCTTTACTGATTCTCTTGGACCTGTCTGCGGCTTTTGACACTGTGGATCACCAACTCCTCCTCAGTAGTCTCTGCTCCATTGGTCTCAAGGACTCTGCTCTTGCCTGGTTTTCCTCCTATCTCTCTGGCCGCTTCTTTAGTGTCTCGTTTTCTGGCTCTACTTCTTCTCCTCTTCCCCTTGCTGTCAGGGTTCCCCAGGGATCGGTCCTGGGTCCTCTACTCTTTTCACTCTACACATCCCCCATTGGAAAAACAATCAGTAGATTTGGTTTCCAGTACCACCTCTACGCTGATGACCCCCATCTCTATACCTCCTCCGCCAACATCACCCCTGCACTCCTACAGAATACCAGTGACTGTCTCTCTGCCGTCTCATACATCATGTCCTCTTTATATCTGAAACTAAATCTTTCTTAAACAGAAATTCTTGTCTTTTCTCCATCAACTGATACTGTACCTAACCCTGACATTTCCATCTCGGTATGTGGTACTACCATAACTCCCGGGCAGCAGGCTCGCTGTCTTGGAGTTATACTTGATTCTGATCTTTCTTTCACTCCCCATATTCAGTCTCTTTCACGTTTTTGTCACCTGCATCTCAAAAACATTTCAAGAATCCGCCCGTTTCTCTCTACTGAAACTGCTAAAACTCTCATTATTGCTTTGACTCACTCCCGCCTCGACTACTGTAACTCTTTACTAATAGGCCTTCCTTTCTCCAAACTCTCTCCTCTCCAGTCCATCCTTAATGCCGCAGCCAGACTCATCTTCCTCTCCAGCCGCTACACCGCCGCCTCCTCCCTGTGCCAGTCACTACACTGGTTACCAATTCAGTCCAGAATACAGTACAAAATCCTCAGTCTCACACACAAAGCTCTCCACAATGCTGCACCTCCCTACATCTCCTCTCTCATCTCTGTCTACCATCCTACACGTTCTCTCCGATCTGCTAATGACCTCACACTAACGTCTTCAATAATCCGAACTTCTCACTCCCGTCTCCAAGACTTCACTCGTGCTGCACCGGTTCTCTGGAATGCTATCCCTCAATCCCAAAGACTCAACAACAACATCCATAGTTTCAAATGTGGCCTAAAAACACATCTCTTCAGACAGGCCTATAACAGTCTCTAATTGGCCTCAACATATCCTCAACATATCCCCAACATATCCCCAACATATCCCCAACATATACTCAACATATCCCCAACATATCCCCAACATATCCCCCAAATATCCCCAACATATCAACATATCCCCAACATATCCTTAATATATCCCCAACATATCCTCAATATATCCCCACACCTCTTGTTTGAATAGTTATTGTGTAATTTTATGTCTGATACTTGTCTTTGTTTGTACCCCATAATTGTAAGCGCTGCGGAATCTGTAGGCGCTATATAAATAAATAAATGGTGTTCCCCAGAGGAATTTGGGACTGTAGCACTTCCAGTGCGGCTTTGTCACTCCCCTTCCAGGGCCAGCAATATCCTGGCCCATTGTCACACTTCTTCCTGTCTGTCTCCTACAGCGGAGAAGCGAGGCAGGACCACATTATATTTGGCATCCTAACCCAGTAGCCATAATTCTAATGCTTCTCCGCTGTAAGAAACAGGCAAGGAGGAGGTGTGCTGATGGCCCAACAAATCAGGACATTGCTGGCCGTGGAGGGGAAGGGACCCAAGCTGCACCGGACGTGCTGCGATCCCACATTCCATTCTGGGTTCCAGAAAACATTACATGACCAGATAGGATTTACAAAATATATCTCATACATTTAGAGTGCGATATCTTCTTAGCTGCTATTAGTTGCCATTACTTCATCTTTTTTCCAGACATTGTCCTATTGTTCAACTTCAATGCAATTGTCTAAACAGCATCTTGAGTAAATGTGCAGCGTGCCAACGGGAACGTGCAGGTGTTAGGTGCCGGACCAGCTGAGACCTGAATACACAAGGATCTGCTTAGCTGATTTCATGGTAGCTGGAGTAGACCACCTCCCCTTGGGGTACCTTCTCGGCACACAAAGCAGTGGTAATAGCGGGTCTGCACTAATGTTTGCATAGTGATATCCCTTTAAAAATTATCTCAGGGTACACCCAACAGTGCCTAGCTGATGGTATTGTGGAATACCCTTGATGTTGCATGGTTAGAGCACGGTTAGAGCTAGGGAAAATGAGACAAGAAAAATTATCATACATACAAAATCCCTAGGGAGTCTTAGGGAATCAATATCAATCACCAACCCCTTGGGGGTTCTCCCCTTACGGGGAAAGGCCTCAACTTTAGTTGAGTGCTTTCCCTGCAAGGGCAGAACCCCCAAGGGGTTGGCGATTGCAGAGAGGAGTATGACCTGCCTGTTGGCTTCTGGTAGTAGAAGTGGTCTAAACCCGGACCAAGAGGTCTTCTATGGTACTTGAAAGCTGTTACCCTCCCAGACTTGTAAAAAAAAGTTGACTCAGAAGAGAAGTCCCTCAGGCCAGGGCAAAGTGTCTACCCAGAGTATTAAAAAAAAGTGTCTTGTAGGAACCAAACTTGGTCGAACGACGCAGGGTAGGCCTTGACAACAGACTCTTCACAGTGTCCTCGTGCTCTTATTCTCTTGTTCTACTACAGTACGTAGCCTACTCTCTGCGCCTCCTCAACTCCAAAACCAGGTTTCAATAAGTTCTGGTTAGCTAACATTCGTCACCCCAGAAGGTTCTGAATGCTAATAAACCCGCTAAAGAGGGTTTAGCATGGAAGAAACTATTACGTTACACATGTGTGCTTCAAGAGAGCTCAGTTAACGCTGCACCATGTAAGTCTAACAACATAGGAATATAGCATAAACGTGGCCACACCAATCTTCATGAAAAAGTTAGACATCCGTAACACATAAACGTTAAAGCATGACCTTCAGGCAACCAACCACAAAGGTGCATAATGTTCCCGGATTCTGCAAATAGATGGTAGAACAAACCATGAGAATGACCAACCCTTATGATAGATGAGCTCAATGGAGTGGACAAATTGCCCCTTTTAATAGAATTTACCTTAATTTTTAATTGCTCAGTGATAATAATTTGTCTGAATTGACCAGAAGTCTACAACTTTTGTTCAACTGTAGGCGATTCCAGCCAGCGCAGGGAAGGTTCAGATTTCATGCTTTAATAGAAGTATAAAACATTTACATACAAGGTCATGAATCCTCATCTGGAACACGTTACTGGAAATGGTCCCTGGCACTTCACCGTATGATCTGTATAATGACTCAACCTCCGGAACAAATGGAATTTACAATTACTTTGTTTTATACAAGCCGAAAAGTTGGTGGAGAAATACCAAGGACAATCGTCATTTCTCGATCTAAATCTACTTTATGGGCAAAATTATTGGGAAAGCTACACATTACCCCTACAGGAGTTCCGGGGACATCTCATTCTGAATCCATAGGCATTAATAGGGAGTTGCTCCCCACTTTGCAGGTATAACAACCCTCCACTCTTCTGGAAAGGCGTTCTACAAGATTATGGAGGAATTGTCTATACTGCCCCCCTATATAATGGAATATATCTACTTTAATACTGCTCCTATATATAAGAAGATAACTACTTTAATACGGCCCCCTATGTATAAGAATATAGCTACTATAATACTGCCTTCTATGTACAAGAATATAACTACTATAATACTGCCTTCTATATACAAGAATATAACTACTATAATACTGCTCCTATATACAAGAATATAACTACTATAATACTGCCTCCTATATACAAGAATATAACTACTATAATACTGCCTCCTATATACAAGAATATTACTACTATAATACTGCTCCTGTATACAAGAATATAACTACTATAATACTGCCCCTATATACAAGAATATAACTACTATAATACTCTCCTATATACAAGAATATAACTACTATGATACTGCTCCTATATACAACAATATAACTACTATAATACTGCTCCTATATACAAGAATATAACTACTATAATACTGCCCCCTTTATACAAGAATATAACTACTATAAGTAAAATGTAGAAGGAAATGGCACTGTCCAGATGTATTGGATGGGTTTTGGTAGTGATTGTACTTCCAGGAGATCGGGTAAGCAGACATGCGATGGGGGTGCAGGTGAAACAGAAAAAGTCCAATAATAGGTGCAAGTGTAGGAGGAAAAAACCGCACTCACCCACTTTAAATGTGCTGCAGACAAGGAGATTTTTATTCAGCCGGGGGTCAGAGTCCGGAACAGGTGGAGGACGTGGAGGAGAAAAATGCAACTAGTTTCGCTCACAGAGGAGCTTTATCCAGCTAATGTGCAAGGTGACACATTAGCTGGATAAAGCTCCTCTGTGAGCGAAACTAGTTGCATTTTTCTCCTCCACGTCCTCCACCTGTTCCGGACTCTGACCCCCGGCTGAATAAAAATCTCCTTGTCTGCAGCACATTTAAAGCGGGTGAGTGCGGTTTTTCCCTCCTACACTTGCACCTAATATAAATACTATAATACTGCCTTCTATATACAAGAATATAACTACTATAATACTGCTCCTATATACAAGAATATAACTACTATAATACTGCTCCTATATACAAGAATATAACTACTATAATACTGCTCCTATATACAAGAATATAACTACTATAATACTGCTCCTATATACAAGAATATAACTACTATAATACTGCTCCTATATACATGAATATAACTACTATAATACTGCTCCTATATACAAGAATATAACTACTATAATACTGCTCCTATGTACAAGAATATAACTACTATAATACTGCTCCTCTATACAAGAATATAACTACTATAATACTGCTCCTATATACAAGAATATAACTACTATAATACTGCCTCCTATATACAAGAATATAACTACTATAATACTGCCTCCTATATTCAAGAATATAACTACTATAATACTGCCTCCTTTATACAAGAATATAACTACTATAATACTTCTCCTATATAGAAAAATATAACTAATATAATACTGTCCCTATATACAAGAATATAACTACTATAATACTGCCCCCTATATACAAGAATATAACTACTATAATACTGCTCCTATATACAAGAATATAACTACTATAATACTGCTCCTATATACAAGAATATAACTACTATAATACTTCTCCTATATAGAAAAATATAACTAATATAATACTGTCACATAAAGTTCTCGTGACTCTTATTACTTTACACATCCTCATGTATTTCTCTTCTTGCTTTTGATCTTTTTCATTATTATTTCCCAGAATATAATCTGTAAATAGATGAGAATTCTCCGCTTCTGAGAGCTGTTTATTGGAAAGAGACCATCCTTCATCCTCCTTTTACAGCTCTTCTTTTTACCCATCACACTTATCATACGGTAAGATTTTCTCTTTCTCTGAACTTTTCTTTCGAGTTTTCTTATCGTAATTGATTTCTTGTTTACGAGTGTTTTGCTGTTTCTATGACAATGAGTTATAATGTATGGTAAATGAAGCCGCACCGCATTCTCATTACTTCCCCATCCAGTTAAAGCATCTTGTGAAATCCCCGCAATACAACACTGATCTCCTCGACCCCCCCCCACCTTCCTCCTCCTTCATTTTACCTGCCATTGTTTTAGTAATCTGGAAACAGTCGGGAGCCCCAGGTGCCGGCTTCCAAATATATTACGGCTTTGCGCGATGGCCGCCACAATCAGCCTGACACATTGTAGCTGGGGAATTCAATTTAAATATCATTACGTTTTCAGAAACATTGAGAAGAAAGACAAAAAAAAAATCGGGAAAGATATTAACGTAAACTGTAATGAAAACTCGAGAAGTCTGGAGGCGACGAGGCGTGGAAGAGGCACACGTGTCCTAGCGCCTCGTGTCTTAAAAATAGACGCAAGGATGAGGCTGCACGTTCATCCGTGACGAGTCGTCTTGTGATAATACTTCACTTGTCCATCTGTTTATTTGAGGAGTTGACGTTTTGCATGTAATTCCTCTTCGTAATGTTTCCCAATATATTTCAATGTACCATGAGAGAGAGAGGTTGACACCAGTGGGGTCCTAGGGGGTCTTTTCTTTTTTTACAGTAGTGATGTCTATCTAGATTCCTGAATTCCTGGTTAGCTGCTTCTTCTGGTATCAGTATTAAAGGTGTATTCCAAGATTTCTCATTTGACTATGCTACGTAGACTGGAAAGTTATTGTAGTTCATAATGTAGTGTCTGTGTTAGGATTCGGCAGGCTGGATGTGGATCCTCTGTGTCAGCGAGGGATTGGCGTGGACCGTATCAGTGGAGCGGTTCTAGGGTTGCTACTGGTATTCACCAGAGCCCGCCGCAAAGCGGGATGGTCTTGCTGCGGCGGTAGCAACCAGGTCGTATCCACCGGCAACGGCTCAACCTCGCTGACTGCTGAGAAGGCGTCGGACACAAGGACTAGGCAGAGGCAAGGTCAGACGTAGCAGAAGGTCGGGGCAGGCGGCAAGGTTCGTAATCAATAGCAATAGCAAGAGGTCAGGTAAACTGGTAAGGCAAACACTGTAACGCTTTATCTGGCACAAAGGCAACAAGATCCGGCAAGGAAGGGAATGGGAAGTGAGGTTATATAGACAGGGAGCAGGTGGAAGCTAGTTAGACTGATTGGGCCAGGCACCAATCATTGGTGCACTGGCCCTTTAAATCTTAGAGAGCTGGCGCGCGCACACCCTAAGGAGCGGAGCCGCGTGCGCCAGGACGTGACAGCCAGGGACCGGGACAGGTGAGTGACTGGGGTTGCGATTCGCGAGCGGGCGCGTCCCGCTATGCGAATCGCATCCCCGCCGGCAGTGTCAGTGCAGCGCTCCCGGTCAGCGGGTCTGACCGGGGCGCTGCAGAGAGAGGAACGCCGCGAGCGCTTCGGGGAGGAGCAGGGACCCGGAGCGCTCGGCGTAACAGTCTGTACCTGTGTTTTATGGTGGTCTCGCAATTCTTATGTGATATTTTCCCCAATGTTTATTTTTACTGGCATACAAAAGGAGTGTTGTCTCTGGCTTTTCCCAGGTTGCAGTGCGGCCGAGACATTACATCACTAGTCAGGTGTTGAAAGGGAGCATGGCAATGCTTCAATGGGTGGAGCGAGATCATTCTCTATAGGGCTGCTGGGAATCGTAGTTTTAAGCACAGCATGCATAGAAGGGAGCTCATCTGTGCTGCAATGGGTGGAGTGACTGATGTACGGTAGGGAGAAAAGTGAGCTCAAACTTACAAACAAGGAATCCTGGGTCTTGTAGTTGGAGGGAGGGAACTTCAACAGGAAATAGCCATTTCACAAAAAGAATGTATGTATCTATGACAGCTGATCCCTCTATGATGTTAGCATATATAAATCCTCCAGTCTTGAGGCCTGACCTCACATGCACACTATACATACGAACAAGAAGGACAGGGTTCACTTTAGATAAGTGGCGGCTGATGAATACACCAAGTATATTACAAGGTTTTTTTTCTTTTAATATGAATTTTTATTTTTATTTCTTAAATCTTTATAAAATGACAGAAAGTGAAACATCTGGGATCATTTCAAGCCGAAAATCTGGTGGGCGAGGAACATCTTTTCACATTAGGTATGGAAAAAAATACTAAAAGGAAACATTAATTTGGCACATCAGCAATTAACGCATTTGCATAGGTTTTATTTCCCATCTAATATTTTGCATCTGCGCTTTTTACGAAATGCTGATCAGATATCATGAATTTCAAAGCAACTGATTTCAGTTTTAACGTCGGGAAAATCTGATTTTCAAAATAAATTATCATATTTTCCTGTTTACAATAACACAGCAATGGGGGAGACGACCAACATCTGAATTCTGACAAATAAGCCCTCTCTTTGCTAACATGGCTTTCCACATTTACATAATCCAAACAATTTCTGGATTCAACAGGATAAAAAAACAAAACACAATGTAGTAGTCCGATAAGGTTTAATATTCTGTGCTCTGAAATTAGACATAATGTAGCCTACAGAGAATCACTGCAGGGCTAAAGATTGTGAACATGTTTTAATTGTAATAATGGCATAATATGCAATTATTGGCCACTGTATTAAGGACAACTTGCCAGTCCCAGGTCAGTCCCCCTTTATACTTTTTACAAGGTGCTGGAAACATTCCTCAGAGATTCCGCTCCATATGGACATGATGACATCACACAGTTCCTCCATATGGACATGATGGCATCACACAGTTCCCCATATGGACATGATGACATCACACAGTTCCCCCATATGGACATGATGACATCCCACAGTTCCCCCATATGGACATGATGACATCACACAGTTCCCCCATATGGACATGATGACATCACACAGTTCCCCCATATGGACATGATGACATCACACAGTTCCTCCCTATGGACATGATGACATCACACAGTTCCTTCATATGGACATGATGACATCACACAGTTCCCCCATATGGACATGATGACATCACACAGTTCCCTCATATGGACATGATGACATCACACAGTTCCCCCATATAGACATGATGACATCACACAGTTCCTCCCTATGGACATGATGACATCACACAGTTCCTTCCTATGGACATGATGACATCACACAGTTCCTTCATATGGACATGATGACATCACACAGTTCCCCCATATGGACATGATGACATCACACAGTTCCCTCATATGGACATGATGACATCACACAGTTCCCCCATATAGACATGATGACATCACACAGTTCCTCCCTATGGACATGATGACATCACACAGTTCCTTCATATGGACATGATGACATCACACAGTTCCTCCATATGGACATGGTGACATCACACAGTTCCTCCATATAGACATGATGACATCACACAGTTCCTCCATATGGACCTGATGACATCACACAGTTGCTCCATATGGACCTGATGACATCACACAGTTCCTCCATATGGACATGATGACATCACACAGTTCCTCCATATGGACATGATGACATCACACAGTTCCTCCATATGGACATGATGACATCACGCAGTTGCTGTAGATTTGTCGGATCCATGATGAGAATCTCCGGTTCCACCACATTCCAGCGGTGGTCTATTGGATGAGATCTGGTGACTGTGGAGGCCATTGGAGTCCAGTGACCTCATTGTTATGTATGTGATGATGTCATGTGACATGGTCTCATGTGCATGGAGGCATGGTCTCTTGTGCATGAAGGCAAGTTGGCCTCCATGCACATAAGAGAGTCTGAGGGTCCCCTTAAAATTTGCCCCAATTTTGTCCATGGACATTTCAAGGGATTCTTTCTCATCCTTGACTCCATCAAAGATGTTGACTCATTCCCAATGCACAATCACCAGAGAATCCTCTAAATTGAAAAGATAGGAGACAATGGATGTTGTCAGATTAGAATCGAAGTCCAACCAAGAAGTTAAACCAGGACAATAAGCCAAACCTTGGTGGAGGCTAAAGACAAGACAAATCAGGAATGCAAAGATAATGGCCAATGGGATATAAGCTAGAGGTGGGCAGAATGACTCTCCGATAATAATAGTTGGATTAGTGAGTTGGTGAGAGACATGACCAGAATCTGTGGAGAGAAATTAAGAATTGGCAATGAAAATGCATCACATTACCAAGCCCACTGAGCAGTGCCAGCACAGGAGGACAGACATGGTGCTGGACTGGGGTTAAGCTTGTAACATGGTGCATGATGGGAATGTTTGAAGGGGTGAAACTTAGTCTTGCCTCTGCATTGTAGACAGATCAGTGTGGAATGGTCTCTTATACGACAAGTTACCTACTACCTGGAAAACAGGCAAAATCTAATATTGAGACATAAGCAGGATCCCTGTGATGGGAAAGGAGGTATTGGAAGTGGCCAAGAGAGAATTAATCATGTTGTCAAAGGGGTACTCTGCCCCTAAACATCTTATCCCCTATCCAAAGGATAGGGGATAAGAAGTCTGATCGCGGGGGTTCCGCCGCTGGAGACCCCCATGTTCTCGGATGCGGCACCCCAGACATCTGGTGCACAGAGCAAACTTCGCCATGCCCCCTCAATGCTGGTCTATGGGAGGGGGCGGGATGGCCGTCACGTGGCCATGACGTCACAAGCGGGGCGCGGCCGTGACATTACGAGCTTGTACTAGCACTGCACCTGACGCTCTAAACGAACGCTGGGTGCAGCAGGGATATCGCGGAGGTCCCCAGCGGTGGGACCCCCACAATCAGACATTTTAGCCCCAATCCTTTGGATAGGGGATAAGATGTCTAGGGGCGGTGTACCCCTTTAAACAACTACACAGTTTCAGCACAACAAGCAGGAGAAGTAACATGGCACTGGAGTGGAGTAAGGCTTGTAATAGAGTCAACAATTGAGGTGAGTGAAGAGTGAAACCTTCCACTGCTTGGCCTATATTGTAGATAAAGCAGTGTGGAGTGCAGGGGCATACTATAGGGGGTGCAGAGGTAGCAGTCGTATCAGGGCCCTGATGCCTAAGGGGGCCCCAAGGCACATCTGACCAATAAGAAACCAGCATTATAAATGGCACATGGGGCCCTATTGCAGATTTTTCATTGAGGTTCAGAAGTTTCAAGTTACGCCTTTGGTGAAGTGGTCTCTACTTCTGCAAGCTACTTCCCAGCTGGGACCAAGCCAAGTCTAAGCCTTACTACATGTGAACAGTTTTGTCACGTTGCTACTTGTATAATGATTCTTCAGTGGGATTTCCATTTGTTGCTTTCTACAGGGAAAAGATGACCAAGATGGCAGCAATACAAAGTTGCGTTAAACATGTCAACAAGTCACAAGGAGCTTCTACTAGAGTAGTTTTGGGGGAAAACAGCAGCAGTAATTGGAGCCCTAAGGCCTTACCATGTGTCAGGTCCACCAAGGTTTTCAGCTACATTTTCGTGTAACTTTAACCGGGCAGAAACAAGCTATGCTTGTAAACTTTAGCAAAAACTTTGCCCGATTAAATATTGATAGTTCGCATTCGGCATTTCATTCTTTGGCAGATTGGTCACAGCTGGCGCCGCAAAGTTCCTGTTGGTTTGTATAACAAGAATGTTAAAGTCTAGATAATTGCCTGTTCCCTGACGTACACCTGAGGCGAAGACAATCCACAAGGTGTACAATAAAGTTTTCAATCACTGCACAGAAATAACACGGGAAGATGGCAACTGCTGAGGGTTTATGAGATCCTTCGAAAGAAAACCAACCAAGGAAAAAAAGAAGGAGACAGATCACTGATGCATGAATGGATGGAGTTAAGTCTGATGACTCCACCATGACCTTGTCAAATTGAGTTAATGGCATATATATTCGTGAAACCATTGGTGTGTTAAGGCCGGCACTCCAGCTGAGGACGCCTCACAATGCGGCGGATCATTTGATGCTAAATCACACATTTTCGGTATCTTTTATATTCGGAGATACGGCTCCCGGTCACAAGCTCAGAAAACCCATTTTGGTTATGTGTTTTTTGTTCGGAAAGAGAAACGATGGATTTTTCAGAAAGGAAAAATAAAGTAATAGACAGAGTGTGAATTATAGATAACTATGAGATAGATGTGTGTGTATATATATATATATATATATATATATATTTTTTTTTTTTTTTTAGATAGAAAATTATTTACAAAGAAAGCAATGAAAGAGGTTTATAGGAGACAGATACGTCTTGAGAAAAATGATGTTCTTCCTTTTGGGAAATGTATCCTTCGTAAATAGTAGCCTGTCACTTGAAATGGACACTGCTTAGAGATGTTTTTATTTGTTTTTCCTTTACATTTACAAAAGCACCAAAATTGGACAATGGAAGAACATTGTCTGGTCTGAGGAGTCTCCATTCCAGACATTCAGATATCAGGGTCAGAATTTGGCGTAAACAACATAAAGCATGGATCCGTCTTGCCTTGTATCAGGTTCAGGCTGGTGGGGGTGTAATGGTGGTGGTGGGGGGGGGGGGGTGGACATTTTCTGGGAACACTTTGGGCCCCTTAGTACCTATTGATCCTGGTGTAAACACCACAGCCTACCTTAGTATTGTTACTGACCATGTCCATCCCTTTATGGCCACAGTGGACCCATCTTCTGATGATACCTCCAGCAGGATATTGCCCCCTGTCACATGACATCATCTCATACAGAACAATGAGGTCACATAACTCCAATGGCCTCAACAGTCTCCAGATCTCATCCAATAGATCACTGCTGGGATGTGTTGGGACCAGAGATTCTCATCATGGATCTGACAAATCTACAGCAACAGTGTGATGTTATCATGTCCATATGAAGGAACTGTGTGATGTCATCATGTCCATATAAAGGAATTGTGTTATGTCATCATGTCCATCACACAGTTCCCCCATATGGACATGATGACATCACACAGTCCCCCCATATGGACATGATGACATCACACAGTTCCCCCATATGGACATGATGACATCACACAGTTCCTCCATATGGACATGATGAAATCACACAGTTCCTCCATATGGACATGATGACATCACACAGTTCCCCCATATGGACATGATGACATCACACAGTTCCCCCATATGGACATGATGGCATCACACAGTTCCTCCATATGGACATGATGACATCACACAGTTCCTCCATATAGACATGATGACATCACACAGTTCCTCCAAATGGACATGATGACATCACACAGTTTCCCCATATGGACATGATGACATCACACAGTTCCTCCATATGGACATGATGACATCACACAGTTCCCCCATATGGACATGATGACATCACACAGTTCCTCCATATGGACATGATGACATCACACAGTTCCTCTATATGGACACGATGACATCACACAGTTCCTCCATATGGACATGATGACATCACACAGTTCTTCCATATGGACATGATGACATCACACAGTTCTTCCATATGGACATGATGACATCACACAGTTCCTCCATATGGACATGATGACATCACACAGTTCCCCCATATGAACATGATGACATCACACAGTTCCTCTATATGGACATGATGACATCACACAGTTCCTTCATATAGACACGATGACATCACACAGTTCCTCCATATGGACATGATGACATCACACAGTTCCTCCATATGGACACGATGACATCACACAGTTCCTCCATATGGACATGATGACATCACACAGTTCTTCCATATGGACATGATGACATCACACAGTTCCTCTATATGGACATGATGACATCATACAGTTCCTCCATATGGACATGATGACATCACACAGTTCTTCCATATGGACATGATGACATCACACAGTTCCCCCATATGAACATGATGACATCACACAGTTCCTCCATATGCACAAGATGACATCACGCAGTTCCCCCATATGGACATGATGACATCACGCAGTTCCTCCATATGGACATGATGACATCACACAGTTCCCCCATATGAACATGATGACATCACACAGTTCCTCCATATGCACAAGATGACATCACGCAGTTCCCCCATATGGACATGATGACATCACGCAGTTCCTCCATATGGACATGATGACATCACACAGTTCCTCCATATGGACATGATGACATCACACAGTTCCTCCATGTGGACATGATGACATCACACAGTTTCTTTATATGGACATGATGACATCACACAGTTCTTCCATATGGACATGATGACATCACACAGTTCCTCCATATGGACATGATGACATCACACAGTTCCCCCATATGAACATGATGACATCACACAGTTCCTCTATATGGACATGATGACATCACACAGTTCCTTCATATAGACATGATGACATCACACAGTTCCTCCATATGGACATGATGACATCACACAGTTCTTCCATATGGACATGATGACATCCCACAGTTCCTCCATATGGACATGATGACATCCCACAGTTCCTCCATATGGACATGATGACATCACACAGTTCCTCTATATGGACATGATGACATCATACAGTTCCTCCATATGGACATGATGACATCACACAGTTCTTCCATATGGACATGATGACATCCCACAGTTTCTCCATATGGACATGATGACATCACACAGTTCCTCCATATGGACATGATGACATCACACAGTTCCCCCATATGGACATGATGACATCACACAGTTCCCCCATATGGACATGATGACATCACACAGTTTCTCCATATGGACATGATGAAATCACACAGTTCCCAGTGGTACTGCCATGTTGGATTGCAGAGACTGGCAAATGGTATGATAGTCTTTTTGGCTGACAGCCATAAGAGGAGTTGCTGGTAATGATATAAGCCGTTTAAGAACCTAGTTCTGTAGGTAGAATATGTGGGAAGACATCAATACACTAAGCCGCCACATGGGAAAAGACTTGGGAAGGTATTAAAATGCTGAGGGTTGGCAAAATCAAAGAGTGTGTGGACCTTTAAGAGTACCTGTTTTGATCTTGTTAAATTTTATAATCCTCGCAGTTCGCTTCCCCCATCATGATAAACCACCCCCTGCCATTATTTTTGTATTATTTTCTAGTTTTCTACCTTGATATTGCTCTGTATTTTCTGCTCAGTCTCAGTCAGATTCACAGACTGGGAAGGGGCATTCCCTAGCAGGCGTGACATCATCTGAAGCCATACAGGGGAGAACTTCCTCCATCACTCTGCTACACACACCCCAGAGCAGTTCAGTGTGAGATGAGCTATCATTGGATAAGGCTGCACACACCCCCTCAGCATTTCCTGATTTTGGACTTCTGCCAGACCAGCAGGAGTCCAAAGTTTGTGCAAGAGATGGGGGGGGGGGGGGTAATGTGCTCTGTACAAGTAGGGAGACACCTAGTGGCAGCTTTTTTTTCAACACAAATAAAACAGACAACTAAATTTTTTTTTGTAAGTAAGCAAAGTACATTAGAAATATGTTTTATTTACCATAAGGAGTGCAATAGCAAAAATTTGTTTTAATGACAGTGCCCATTTAAGAGATGTCAGTGGAATGTGCTGTTGCCTTTTGTAGTGGAAGCCGTCACGCCCCCTCCCATAGACTTGCATTGAGGTGGCGGGGCGTCATGACGTCATGAGGAACCGAGGCGAGGCGTGACGTTACAAGCTCCCGGCGCTGGCTCCAGCGTTCGGAAACGCTGAGCAGCGGAGTACACCTTTAAGAAAGACCTGGAGAGCTGGTGAAATGTTGCTTGTATTCACCATTTTGTACTGAACAGTGTGCTGCGGGATATTCCTTTTGCTAGGTAGATAGATAGATAGATAGATAGATAGATAGATAGATAAGAGATATATATGAGATAGATAGATAGATAGATAAGAGATAGATAGAAAGATAGATATGAGATAGATAGATATGAGAGATAGATAGATAGATAGATATGAGATAGATAGAAAGATAGATATGAGATAGATATGAGATAGATAGATATGAGATAGATAGATAGATATGAGATAGATAGGTATGAGATAAATATAGATAGATAGATATGAGATAGATAGATATGAGATAGATAGATATGAGATAGATAGATATAGATAGATATGAGATAGATAGATAGATATGAGATAGATAGTTATGAAATAGATAGATATGAGATAGATAGATAGATATGAGATAGATAGATATGTGATACATAGAAAGATATGAGATAGATAGATAGATATGAGCTAGATAGATATGAGATAGATAGATATGAGATAGATAGATATAAGATAGATAGATAGATATGAGATAGATAGATATGAAATATACAGATAGATATGAGATAGATAGATAGATATGAGATAGATAGATAGATATGAGATATATATATATATATATATATATATATATATATATATATATATATTTGTGGTCGTTGCTACATGACCGAAATGCGTAAAACCCTAATACTAACCTAACAACCAACTGTAACCAATAACCTATCATCCTCAACTAAGCAGTCTGAAGTGTGCCATAACTGCGGCGTAAAGAATATGCCTGGAAAAGAGGGCATACCCTGTGGTAAATGTGAAGAAATGAAAAGAAGGGGGGGCGGGTGGGAGCGAAGAACCCACGGCGTCATAGAAGGGGAAGAGCCGTGGGTTCTTATAGTCATCCCGCTCCTCCCACAATTACAGGCCAGCTGCGCAGGCCTTTCCATTTGTGGTCGTTGCTACATGACCGAAATGCGTAAAACCCTAATACTAACCTAACAACCAACTGTAACCAATAACCTATCATCCTCAACTAAGCAGTTTGGAGTGTGCCATAACTGCGGCGTAAAGAATATGCCTGGAAAAGAGGGCAAAACCCGGATTTAAACAAACATTTGTTTATTGCAGATTACAATACAAGAGACTGGAATGCGCTAGCCATTTCTTTGCGAGGGTTAGGGATATACTGCATGTAGCATCCGGATTTCCAACGTCCTAATTTCTTGATTACGTGAGCTGGGACCCCGTGCTTAGAAGCGGCTGTAGCTGCGCCAATACGGAAGGAGTGACCGGATAATGAGGTCGGGTCTCCTCCCAGCGACCTGACCAGAATGCGTATATGTTTGATGAACTGAGAAGTAGTTAATGGATTGAATCTGAAACGGAGCAAAGGGTCATCAGCAGATGGGTTAACACAGGCATTCAACAAATCACGGAGGACCGTGACAGGACACCATTTGTGCGCAGTGGGGAAAAATCGGACTGTCACGGATTGACCCGGAGACGAGGTCTTGGTCTGAGTGAGGGACAGTTCGAAACGATCAGAAACATAAGACAGCTGACTGACCTTAAGAAAGGGTGCGTTAACAGACCGAGCAGTACACTCGCCCGGTCTGAGAAACCCATAGTAGGCAAGGTACATGGCCGCTTTTAATGTGAGGCTATCATGGAAACCCAACGGTGCGGAATCTAACAGGTCGGACAACTGCCTGAACAAGTCGCCTGTGATAGGTTGTCTGACTGGGCTGCGAGGGACTTCCTTCTTGAGGATGCCCTTCAGAGCGGACTTCACCAGGCGGGAAGAGAATATAGAATAACTACAGGTATTGGTTAAGGACAGATGGTGTTGGATACCGGCTAGATAACTCCTAATAGTATTGTGTGATAAATGCAGTGTGGTATGGCAAAACCCAACATATGCTAAAAGGAAAGGAACTGAAATCTTGTCGCCCTCGGCATGCTCGGATCTGAATTTGGAGAATGAGTTCCATGCCGTAGCATAAATTTTTCGTGTATTTGTAGACAAGGAATCACTGACCAAACGTTTGGCTATCCGAAGATGCTGGTTCAATTCATGACTAGTGAATGGAACGGGGGAACTTGCGCCCCTATGGAATCGGCTTCCGGCATCACCTGAAAGAAATGTGAGAGGTTGTTCCTAGATAAGGCATCTGCAGCAATATTCTGGATACCTTCAATGTGAGCACATGTAAAAGTAAATGTATGATGTAGGGATAGCCAAACTAATCGTCTAGCTAAACTCATGATGATAGGGCATCTAGACCTACCCTTCAGTAGAATATCTACGGTAGCGGCATTATCGGACACGAAAAGAACAGTGGTCCTGTTCCAAGCTGGACCCCACAACTGAGCAGCGGCTACTATCGGGTACAGTTCAAAGGCTGCCGAACTCCTTATGAAGCCTTCAATCTGGGTGATCTCGGGAGGCCAAGGGCCGGCGAACCAATGATTGCTCCAGATAGCAGCGAAACCCGTTGAAGAGGCAGCGTCGGAAAAAACCATGGGCGATTCGTTCCCAATGCTAGGGATAAAAAATGAAATGCCGTTCCAATTGTGCAAAAACGACTCCCACATAGCTAGATCTGCTAAAGCTTGGCAATCTAGATGTATTAGACTATTTTGCTCAGAGGCTGACGGTAATAAGGCCAAGAGGCGAGATATGAAAGTGCGTCCCTTGGGGATGATACGCATAGCGAAATTTAACATCCCCAGGATGGATTGTAACTCAACCTTGGAAATGTAGGGGCGTTCCCTAAGCCTGTGTATGGCGGTTCTAATCCTCACGAGTTTAGCTTCAGGAAGTCTGGCTTCCATTTTCTGAGAATCGAGCTCAATACCTAGAAATGTAATGACCCTGGAGGGACCTTCAGTTTTAGCGGGAGACACTGGGACCCCAAGAGTGTCAAAGACTGCTCGGAGAACCTGTAGATCCCTGGGCGAGGCATTGGGAGACTCGATTAACAGAAAATCGTCGAGATAATGAATGACGTGATTACACTCAAACCGATTTTCCAGTATCCAGTGGAGAGCTGAAGCAAAACGGTTAAATAACCATGGACTGCTGCGTGCACCAAAGGTTAGCTTGGTAGCGAAATAGTACAAGTTCCGCCAGCGAAGACCATGCCATTGCCATTGTTGAGGCATGATAGGGAGGAGCTTGAAGGCATCGGATATGTCCGCCTTAGATAACCAAGCTCCCCGCCCCAGGCTCAATATGATAGCTATGGCCTCGTCAACAGAAGAATACTTAAGGGCAAATTCTTCGGCGGGAATAAGTGCATTAAGACTCGGGATTGTAGAAGAATAGGGGGCAGACAAATCATAAATTAATCGCTTTTTATTATTGAATTTGCCCGTCGCTAAGCCTATAGGGCTGACTCTATATATGTCAAAGGGTGATTCAACAAAAGGGCCAATAATAAATCCCTTATCTAGTTCAGTCTGTATAAGGGTAGAAACCGAGTCTGGGTCTGATGTAGCGGAGGCTAGATTATCGCACTCATGGGTCATCTGCGGCAGGGCCACGAAACCGACATGGAAACCCTGCTGGAAGCCAGCGACAAGGTGTCTGGCGAAAGACTGGTCTGGGTGACCCTGCAGAAAACGGCCCAAGAGGTCCGAATCCACCACCGCTAGTCAGGACTTCTCAGATTTTTGGCTGCACGTGGTCTTGGGATGAGCCCTAAAACAGACTGAGCAGATATGCAGTAGGCGGCACTGGCTGTAAGTGCAGGAAGTGTAGTTAAAGTTGTTGCATATTTGTGATTTTCCTAAAAAGACTATGGCTCTGCCTAGCTTATCTGTAAGACCGGATACCTTAGGACCTCTAGGTTGGGCAGATCTAGACGTGCTGGGTGTTTCTGGAGGAGCTTGTGAAGTGACTGAGGCACACCAGTCTGTGGTGTGAAAGGAAGAATGGCAAAAGGCGCACCCTGGGAGTTTAAGCCCTGAGAAGTGGTTGCAGTATAATTCAGTGTCTACCATAGCCCAATTAACGCTGAAGTTATACTGGCTTAGGGCGGCAGCAGCTTTGGCCGAGAAAGACTTATGGTATTCGTAGAACGAATACCCACCAAATTTGTGGCTTAATTCAGTGATTTTGTAGAGGTACTGATCTAATTCTTCCCTCCTGTCTGGTTTGGCCGAACATATGACGTCCCGGAAAATGCTGAACGCCATAATGAACTCGGACAAGGTGAGCTTCTTATTTAATCTGGCATCTTTGGATTTAAGAACTACGGAGACATCTCCGCAGGCTATGGTCTTATTTTCGTTTAGATCATGAGTCGCTATAAGCAAAGATGCCAGATTAACATCCTTGCCTTCCAAGATCTCTTTCCTAATATGGGCAGGAATAAAATGGGCTGGCGAAATGTTGGGGACAGCAGATGGCGTACCTGAAATACTGGCATGAGAAGATGGCACAGTAGGAGGTGGAACCGGGGTAGAAGTGCCTGCAGTATTTCTGGACTCCATGGCATTCATCCTACTTCGCATGTCACTCACATCAGAGGTTAGATTATTAATAGCGGCATGTAACTGAGTAAGAGAAGTTTGAATGGTGGACATGGAAACTTCTTCACTGCTGTGTCCGGCGGAGTCTGCAGTGAGGATCCTATATAATTCCGCTTTACGGGCAGAAGCCGGGAAGGGGATGCCCCTTCTAACTAGCTCAGCCGTCAATTTTGGAATAGTCCATGTTCTCAGGGAAGGGACACTAGCTTGATCGGAACCTCTGGCTGCATTCTCCAAAACCGAAGCAGAATCCTCAATGTCAGACGCGTGCGACATCCTGGAAAATAATCCAAACCGATGCTAAGTAACCTGTCTGCAACAAGCTATGACTAAGGAGATAACTACCAAGACACCACTTTATCTAAACAAAGATGATCGTGAAACACCGGGACAGAGAGAGAGTAAGCGAAAACGTGTCGGATGGGGATCGTATACGTGACCGGACCTAGACAAGTGTGTGCCCGGTGGCAAGTGCGAAACGTTATATGAGTACCTTAACAACCTAGAACACCATGAAGAGCATCTTAAGGACTGAGACTACACAGAAAAAGAAATGGTGCGACAACACAAGCAATCACAACCTAAAAACGTGTTAGGTTCATGAGGTGATTACTTGAACAACGACGTACGACACTTAACCAGAACAGAGGGGGAGCAACCAAAGGAGTGTCAGACGGGAAACGTATGCGTAACGGGCCTAGACGAATATGTGCCCGGTGATGAGTGCGAAATGCTTACACGAGTACCATATCAACCTATAACAACATAAAGTACATTTTTTTTTTTTTTTTTTTTTTATCATGACTATACGAAAAAGGGGAGTGCAACGACCATGCAAGCAATCACGAAAATGTGACGGGTTTATAGGTGATTACTTGGGCAATGACGAAACAACTTATTAACCAAGACAGGGAAGGTACCTGACGACGTATTGGACGAGAATTGAATGCGTGACTGCGTCTAGATAAGTGAGAACCCAGAGGAAAGCGCGAAAGTTAATACAAACACCATGAAAACCCTGAACATCGTGAAAATCAATTTTTCGAGAACGTGACTATAACGTAAAAGAGGTGCACCGACAACGCAAGTAAACACAACCTGAAGACGTGTCAGGTTCATGAGGTGCTTACTTGGATAATAAAATAATTCTTACCCGAAGAAGCGACTCTTAACTGGACCTTATGTCCCAGTGAACTACTTTTCGGATTTTGAGAAAGGATACAGGCAGCGTGACGGCCGGAGACTTATAAACAGTGTAGTTGCAGTATTCCGGCGGGAACTGATTGCTGTGAAGAAACTTAATTATAGCATAGCACATATATCACCAAAGAAACTTCTAACACGGGCTGACTACGTACCTTGGCAGATAATACAAATTGCCTGATGAAACAATTGCGTGCGTGGCGGGAGACTAACACCAACTAGGAAATATATCTGGAACTACCAACTGAACCGCGGCACCACCTAAACAACAGATAAGGTCAAGAGACAGGGACAGGGAACCCCAAGGACCATAAACTGGCAAGACTAGAAGCTACATACACATGGCTACCAATGAACTCTGGACAGGTAACATCAGGACGTACAAGAGTCTAACCTACCGAATTAACTGGTTTGGTCTGCGGTGTAAAGACGATTTGATGAACCTAACAAACAGAGACTCATGAAAATCAGTTTAAACTTAACAAGCATCAGAATGCGTAAATACTAATCACCTGAACATGAGAAACAACACACATGAGATTGAATGCGTGAACGTACGGAATGCGAATAGAATACAATGGAGGGCTGAGATAAGAGAAAGATGACAGCAAATGCATATAACCTGCGGTATGAACAGCGTACTAGTACATACGGAGGGGGTAATAGTAAACCGGGAGGAAAAGTAGGAAGTTGACTGCCCGGCCACCTTAAGGAGTCCACCGCAGCCCTATGGGGGACCTGTTAGGTAGCGTTGGTAACGTAACCGCCATGAAAACCCTGGCCGCCCTAGAACCTCACCCCCCTGCGTAGTGCTGTGGGGAATACATAATAATATAACACTATCTTTGTTTATTACATATGACTCCCCTGCTAATAGCAGCGGGGAACCTATGAAGCTTATAGCACTGACGTAGGTTAATTATATATGAAGCCCCTGTTTATACATTTTTTTTTTTTTTTCCAGTGTGTGAGGTAAGAGGGGAGGGGGGGGGGGGGGTGAGTGAGTAGGGCAGCCGAGCGGTATGGGGAGAATGCGGCTGGACTGTAAGGCAGGAGGGCTGGCAGAGTAGGCCAGTACACCGGGACCGTACCCCGGACGATTAGGAATAAAACTAACAGCATGCGAGGATAGCTGGGGGGAAGCCGGGCCGTTCACCGGTCATCCACGCGACCGGGAAGCCTCACGGCACAACCCCCAGCGTCCCAGCTACTTACGTTTAGATGATCGCAAACGGCGAGGACCCGAACGAGGAAGACGTCTGACAACTTCCGGTCAGCTGATGCGTGTCAGCTGACGGAGCGAAGAACCCACGGCGTCATAGAAGGGGAAGAGCCGTGGGTTCTTATAGTCATCCCGCTCCTCCCACAATTACAGGCCAGCTGCGCAGGCCTTTCCATATATGATATAGATAGATAGATATGATAGATAGATATGAGATAGATATGAGATAGATAGATAGATAGATAGATATGATAGATAGATAGATAGATATGAGATAGATAGATATGAGATAGATAGATATAAGATAGATAGATATGAGATAGATAGATATGAGATAGATATGAGATAGATAGATAGATAGATAGATATGATAGATAGATAGATAGATATGAGATAGATAGATATGAGATAGATAGATATAAGATAGATAGATATGAGATAGATAGATATGAGATAGATATGAGATAGATAGATAGATAGATAGATATGTGATACATAGAAAGATATGAGATACATATAGATAGATATATATATATATATATATATATGAGATAGATAGATAGATAGATAGATAGATATGAGATATATATATATATATATATATATATATATGATATAGATAGATATGAGATAGATAGATAGATAGATACGAGATAGATAAGTATCAGTAGATCAGTGGAAGAGTTGTGTCAGGTATTAGTGGGGCCTTTCATCTGCCGTTCTCTCTCCGATTATTTAGTCCGTTGTAGTTCTCTCCCGGATTCTTTCTTCAGTAAAATGACATTTTCTGTTTATACTTAGGAACAGGGAGTATTTCTTCTTTGTCTTTTTTTGTGAACATTTTGTATTCATGAAACTTCTCAATGTGAATAATGACAGAAGTAGAAGCTCGGTCCTGTCAGATCCTTTTTTTTTCTTCTTTTTTTCGGTGAGTGCCTTGAAGTTTTTGTGTCTCCCCACGGTAATTTTAACTGAGGCTGACATAACACATATTTAACAGGAAGCAATAAAGCCGACATTCATATTTAATCCGCAGTTAATAATTATTTAATAATGTGTAGTACAGGCAAATTTACACTAGTAGTTTTGCAACTGGAAGCATTAAAAATTTAGAACGGTAGATGGAAAGCAGATAAAAGAATTCCGGGGGAAGATAAAGAAAAAGAAATGAAGTAATGGACGGGAGTTAGACGACCGGTGAAGAAGTTACAATGTATCTCAAATACGGCATTACGGTGAAGCTTCTCTAACTTTATTGACGAAACAATACTGCCATACTGTCAACAAATAACACTGCCATACAGAGATTAAGTAGCGCCAAATGATAACTGAATAATACCACCAAAACAGTAGCCAAAGAACACTGCCATACTGTGAATAATACCGCCATAGAGGGGTTAAATACAGTCAAATGATAACGGAGTAAAACCACCAAATCAGTAGCCAAATAATACTGCCATATAGTGAATGTATAATACCACAATATAGTGATTAAATACAGCCAAATGACAACTGAATAATTCCACCAAATCAGTAGCCAAATAATACTGCCATATAGTGAATGTATAATACCACCATACAGTGATTAAATACAGCCAAATGATAACTCAATAATTCCACCAAAACAGTAGCCAAACAATACTGCCATACTGTGAATGAATAACACAGCATCAAGTTCAGGAATTTTAAGTAGCACCTAGGAAATATCACCATACTGTGACAAAATACCACTGCCAAACAGTGCTATATAATGGATGATTAATACAGCCAAAGTGCAACTAAATTATACCAACAAAACAGTAGCCAAACAATACTGCCATATAATGGATGATTAATACTACCATATGATAACTTAATAATACTACCAAACAGTAACTAAACAATACTGCTATATAATGGATGAATAATGCCGCCATATAAGGACTGAATAATTCTACCAAAACAGTAGCTAAATAACACTGCTATAAAATAGATGATTATTACTGCCATATAAGGACTGAATAATACCAATGAAGCTTTAGCTAATTATTTCCACTATATAATGGATGATTAATACTGCCATATGATAATTGAACAGTACCACCAAACAGTAACTAACTAATACCACTATATAATGGATGACTAATTCTGCTATGTAAAATGTGAAATATGCCCCCAAAACTGCTGCTAAAATGCTGCGCTATAATGGGTGATTAATACTGCCATAAGATTACTACATAGTAACATAGTTTGTAAGGTTGAGAAAAAGACAAGGAGAGTCCATTGAGTTCGACTGAATAATACCACCAAAACAGTAGCTAAATAATACCACTATATCATCATAAGGGTCAGGGTTCAGCGTTAGGGTTACAGTTTGCCCTAAAACTAATTCTACACACTTGTTCCCCTCAAATATGATTAACATATGGTGGGTGCAACAGTAGGTTCAGCAGAAGCACAGTGAGCAGAATGGCAGTGCCCACCATGTGCTAATCACAATTAGGGGGAAACCTCACCCTACCCCTGAACCCTTACCATTATATAGCGGTATTATTTAGCTAATGTTATGATGGTATTATTCAATCCTTGTATGGCAGAATAAATCCTCTTTTATATAGCAATATTATTAAGCTACTGTTTTGGTGGTATTATTCATTCCTAGAATGGCGGTATTAATTATCTATTATATGGTAGTATTATTAAGCTACTGTTTTGGTGGTGTTTTTCAATCCTTGTATGGCACTATTAATTATCCATTATATAGCAGTATTATTAAGCTATTGTTTTGGTGGTATTTTTCGTTCCTTGTATGGCGGTATTAATTATCCATTATATAGCAGTATTATTAAGCTACTGTTTTGGTGGTATTTTTCAATCCTATTTAGCTATTGTTTTGGTGGTATTATTCAGTTATCGTATGGCGGTATTAAAGGGGTACTCCGGCCCTAAGTAATCTCATCCCCTATCCATAGGATAAAGGATAAGATGTCTGATCGTGGGGGTGCCGATGGGGACCCCCACAATCTCTCATGCAGCAAGGAAGAGCTGGAGGCTCCGAGTCTGAATCCTCACGACCACGGGGCTGGAGTGTCGTGATGTCACGACTCCGCCCCCGTGTGATGTCACACCCCGCCCCCTCAATGCAAGTCTTTGGGAGGGGGCATGATGTCCATCATGCCCCCTCCCAAAGACTTGCATTGAGGGGGCGGGGTGTGATGTCACACAGGGCGGAGTCATGCTAGATTCATGCTAGATTGCGGGGGTCCCCAGCGGCGGGCCCCCCGCGATCATACATCTCATCCCCTATCCTTTGAATAGGAGATAAGATGTCTTAGGGCAGGAGTACCCCTTTAATCATCCATTATATTACAGTGTTATTAAGAAATTATTTAGCAGCTGTTTTGGTGGCAGTGTCATGGCTTGGCATGCTTGGCAGACGAACTGGGAATAGGAAAAACGTGTTCGCACCTGCGCAGTACCAGGACCAAAGGAGCTCCAGCATTCTGAGAAGGTCCATAGAACTTGCACAGGCGGCATGATGCAGTGTCTTAGTATCCTGCTACCAGCAGAAAGAGGAGCCACGTGCAATAGAGTCACTGTTAAAGGGGTACTCCGGCCCCAAAACATCTTATCCCCTATCCAAAGGATAGGGGATAAGATGTCTGATCTCGGGGGTCCCGCCACTGGGGACCCCCACAATCTAGCATGCAGCACCCACCTGTAAGTACTGCCGGAAGCGCTGGAGGCTCTCAATCTTATGCCTTCCGACCACGGGGACGAAGTTTCGTGACGTCACGCACCGCCCCCTCAATGCATGTCTATGGGAGGGGGCGTGATGGCCGTCACGCCCCCTCCCATAGACTTGCATTGAGGGGGTGGGGTGTGACATCACATGTGGGCATGACGTCACGATACTCCGTTGGATAGGGGATAAGATGGATAGGGGATAAGGTGTCTTGGAGCCGGAGTACCCCTTTAAGTGTAGAAGGTTTGGGGAGCCTAACTGGTGCTTCTTATATCCTAACAATACTAGGAGGTCATCTACAGAAATGATCCCATCTTGGCCCCATAGCAGTTCCTAGTCTTCCTACCTTGTTAGCAATGCGCATGCGGTGGCCCCCTTTTTTTGCGGCCTAAAGGGCAAACTCTTCTCAAGGACTTATTGGGTTAATCCCTACGGTAATGAATCCTAGTGTGATTCCTCGGACCCTCTTAGTCAAAAATTCGAGACTAATCGCCCAACTTGAAGATGGAAATGTCTCTTCTTTTCAGTTTTCTGTCATATTAATCCCGGCCATAAGCAAGACGGCAACACAAATCAAGCGTCGAATTGTTTTACTCTGCACCGGCGCGGCGGCGGCAGACGCGCAGTCACCTTGTGCAATCAGCGGTAAAATGATGCGCCAGATTCACCCATGATTTATGCGCCCAGGAACTTGTGGAGTTGCATTTTCTTTCGAGCTTAATGAACGACTTAGGAAGTAAATGGGATGAATCCTAACAAAGTGGATAATATCTGCGATGTTTACGATAGGAATGAGTTTTACGGGAAAAAAGCTTGACCGACCGCCGGCCTGTCAGCGTGCGTTAAAATTCAGCGGCAAGCTGCTACTTACGATGGCAGATGGATACGTTCTCCTCTTGCTTTTGTTCTTCACCAACTCTGAATTACAGTGTTCAGTGAAGCTATGGGGAGCTGGCATCACATCACAGCGTGCGCGCCATTCATTCTTCATACAGAGCCCCGTCATCTCTTTATGGAAATGGAACTGGCGGCTCCGCAGACTCACTCCGATCCTGGCATCAATTTACAGTATTAGGAATAGAGTTATCTGAGTCTCAGCTGCATCGCATAACATAAATAAGTATTATAGTAGTTATATTCTTGTATATAGGAGCAGTATTATAGTAGTTATATTCTTGTATATAGGAGCAGTATTATAGCAGTTATATTCTTATATATAGGAGCAGTATTATAGTAGTTATATTCCTGTATATAGGAGCAGTATTATAGTAGTTATATTCTTGTATATAGGAGACAGTATTATAGTAGTTATATTCTTGTATATAGGAGGTAGTATTATAGTAGTTATATTCTTGTATATAGGAGCAGTATTATAGTAGTTATATTCTTGTATATAGGAGCAGTATTGTAGTAGTTATATTCTTGTATATAGGAGGTAGTATTATAGTAGTTATATTCTTGTATATAGGAGCAATATTATAGTAGTTATATTCTTGTATATAGCAGCAGTATTATAGTAGTTATATTCTGGTATATAGGAGCAGTATTATAGTAGTTATATTCTGGTATATAGGAGCAGTATTATAGTAGTTATATTCTTGTATATAGGAGGCAGTATTATAGTAGTTATATTCTTGTATATAGGAGCAGTATTATAGTAGTTATATTCTTGTATATAGGAGCAGTATTATAGTAGTTATGAATTCGGGTAGAAAAACAGACATGGTGCACATCTACAATCTTGATAAGAAATGACCCATGTGTAGCTAACTACTACTTATATAGGGTTGGGCTGAGGGGGTGGGGAAGAGTGCAGCACATGTTCAAACAAAAAAAAGAGGGGATAGAAATCACAGTGTGAATTCGGGTAGAAAAACAGACATGGTGCACATCTACAATCTTGTATAATGATCTGATTGCTTCTCAGCATAATATCAAAAACTAACAGGTTGTTAGTATACATTTTTGATCAAAAAGTACAAGCCCACTCGCCACGTCAAGGCCACCTATTTAGAGTGGGTCCCTAACGTCCCCAGCATAAAATGGCGCAGCACCGGCCGGCAGTATTATAGTAGTTATATTCTTGTATTTAGGAGCAGTATTGTAGTAGTTATATTCTGGTATATAGGAGCAGTATTATAGTAGGTATATTCTTGTATATAGGAGCAGTATTATAGTAGTTATATTCTTGTATATAGGAGGCAGTATTATAGTAGTTATATTCTTGTATATAGGAGCAGTATTATAGTAGTTATATTATTGTATATAGGAGCAGTATTATAGTAGTTATCAAACATATGTAGAAAGCAGGGACGTCACTCACCGGGGTACTGTGCCGATAATTCTTTATTTCTTTAAGGTTCAAAGACAGACATGGTGCACGGACGTTTCCAAGGACTCAGCTAATCAGATTAGCTGAGTCCTTGGAAACGTCCGTGCACCATGTCTGTCTTTGCACCTTAAAGAAATAAAGAATTATCGGCACAGTACCCCGGTGAGTGACGTCCCTGCTTTCTACATATGTTTGATACGAAGATGTCTTTTCATTAGGGACTTGGAACCCGAAGGGTTACAGTGCCTGCCAGCACTGTTAAGGGAACTGTGGAGCCCGAGCTCAGGGCGTCTTTCATTTTCGCTGCACTAGCTGAGAGTGCGATCTTAGGAATCTAGGGGTAGTTGTGCCGGCTGCTCGCTTCTGTGTGCCGCTTGTGAATTATAGTAGTTATATTATTGTATATAGGAGGCAGTATTATAGTAGTTATATTCTTGTATATAGGAGCAGTATTATAGTAGTTATATTCTTGTATGTAGGAGAAGTATTATAGTAGTTATATTCTTGTATATAGGAGTAGTATTATAGTAGTTATATTCTTGTATATAGGAGCAGTATTATAGTAGTTATATTCTTGTATATAGGAGCAGTATTATAGTAGTTATATGACGATTCAAGAGAAAGTAGAGAGACCGCACTCACCCACTGTATAGACTTGTGAATGTAGATTTATTCAGATCATCGGAGATAGATCCATGAGGTGGAGGACATGGAGGGGGATAAACGCCAGGACTAGTTTCGCGCCGGACGGCACTTCATCTGACTGGACTAACAGTCAGGTAGTCCAGTCAGAGGAAGCGCCGTCCGGCGCGAAACTAGTCCTGGCGTTTATCCCCCTCCATGTCCTCCACCTCATGGATCTATCTCCGATGATCTGAATAAATCTACATTCACAAGTCTATACAGTGGGTGAATGCGGTCTCTCTACTTTCTCTTGAATCGTCATATTTATGGACTATTGAATTTACACCTGCACCCCCAAGTATTGCTTATATCGGAAGCTCCAGGATAGTACCTCCACAAACTGCTCCGATATTGCTGTTACCTAGGGATATCAGTCATTGGTGCCACTCATTTTTCTTTTCTTGGATTAGAGTAGTTATATTCTTGTATATAGGAGGCAGTATAATAGTAGTTATATACTTCCATATAGGAGCAGTATTATAGTAGTTATATTATTGTATATAGGAGCAGTATTATAGTAGTTATATTCTTATATATAGGTGCAGTATTATAGTAGTTATATTCTTGTATATAGGAGGCAGTATTATAGTAGTTATATACTTGCATATAGGAGCAGTATTATAGTAGTTATATTATTGTATATAGGAGCAGTATTATAGTAGTTATATTCTTATATATAGGTGCAGTATTATAGTAGTTATATTCTTGTATATATGAGCAGTATTATAGTAGTTATATTCTGGTATATAGGAGCAGTATTATAGTAGGCATATTCTTGTATATAGGAGCAGTATTATAGTAATTATATTATTGTATATAGGGGCAGTATTATAGTAGTTATATTCTTGTATATAGGAGCAGTATTATAGTAGTTATATTCTTGTATATAGGAGCAGTATTATAGTAGTTATATTCTTGTATATAGGAGCAGTATTATAGTAGTTATATTCTTGTATATAGGAGGCAGTATTATAGTAGTTATATTCTTGTATATAGGAGGCAGTATTTTAGTAGTTATATTCTTGTATATAGGAGCAGTATTATAGTAGGTATATTCTTGTATATAGGAGCAGTATTATAGTAATTATATTATTGTATATAGGGGCAGTATTATAGTAGTTATATTCTTGTATATAGGAGCAGTATTATAGTAGTTATATTCTTGTATATAGGAGCAGTATTATAGTAGTTATATTCTTGTATATAGGAGCAGTATTATAGTAGTTATATTCTTGTATATAGGAGGCAGTATTATAGTAGTTATATTCTTGTATATAGGAGGCAGTATTATAGTAGTTATATTCTTGTATATAGGAGCAGTATTATAGTAGTTATATTCTTGTATATAGGGGGCAGTATTATAGTAGTTATATTCTTGTACAAAGGAGCAGTATTATAGTAGCTATATTCTTGTATATAGGAGCAGTATTATAGTAGTTATATTCTTGTATATAGGAGGCAGTATTATAGTAGTTATATTCTTGTATATAGGAGGCAGTATTATAGTAGTGATATTCTTGTATATAGGAGCAGTATTATAGTAGGTATATTCTTGTATATAGGGAGCAGTATTATAGTAGTTATATTCTTATACATAGGAGGCAGTATTATTGTAGTTATATTCTTGCACATATTAGCAGTATTATTTTAATGATATTCTTGTACAAATTAGCAGTGTTATTGTAGTTATATTCTTGTACATTAAGGCAGTATTATATATATTTTTTTTGTACAGAGTGGCAGTATTATAGTAGTTATATTGTTTTCCATTGTTACCAACTCCCTATAGAAATTTCTGTTGTTCATATGTTGGTCAGGTGACAATGGAATTGTGTTATGTCCTATGAGCTGATGCAGATACTTTTCATGTCTTTTGTAAGACATGAAAAGAATACCTTTTGTATTTGGCTCACAAATACCTCTGTTCTGCTGTTCACTCATTCTGACATCCACTGCTCAGGAAGTGTCTGAGGCAAGCACTGAGCCCGCCCTGACTCACCATGGATTCATTACCTCCTTGAGTCTGCGGTGCTGGGTATCTTCATCCAATCACTGCAGGCTGTTCTGTAACCCCCTCCTCTCTGTCTTCGTGCTTCAGTCTGATATGACAGGAGTGAGCACAGAGGAGTGCTAGTTCCGCCCTCACTTCCTGGACTTTGTCTCAGCCTGTACTTCAGTCGGATAGAATAAAGTTCTGGATAGTATGGGGACCCCTAGTGGTCTTTTTTATAAGTCATGATTTTTTATAAAGTATATTAGAAAGATTACTGTTTTGCCATCATGTACAACATATAAAAAGTTTTTGATTCTTACAGTGCCCATTTAATATCAGTGTAAGTTCACACCACATACGGCACTATTTACTGCTATGTTGCGGCTGTTGAACTTATCTCTGACCACAAGTATGACTTTGCTGACTGCGCTTGTATATTGATTTAATTGTCACTGTCTCATCTCTTCTCTTTCTATCAATTTTTCGGAGACAGGATTGTATTTGTAATATATATTACAATATATTCATTTGTCACCTTAAATAGACTCCAATGTTTTCCATGACAAATGGCCCCACTGGCTCTTCATTTCAGGAAACATATTGTCTTCTGGATTATGACATAAGGTAGTGAAGAATTTCAGCCCGGTGGGCATTTTACATACCCCACAGTCCCTGTATAAGGACAGGCATTCCGCCATCTCCTCTTGTACCGCTCTGCCATGTACTTACAGTATTACCCTTTCACTTTTTGCTATGTTGCTCCTTGTGCAAAAAAAATTAAAAAAATAAAGTTATTTTTGTGTACCCCATAATGAGAAAGTAAAAACGGAATGTTAGAAATCTTCTCTAACATAAGTATTCATACCCTTTACTCAGGACTTAGATAAAGCACCTTTGGCAGTGATTCCATCCTCAAGTCTTCTCGGTGATGAGGTCACAAGGTTTACACACCTGGATTTGGGGATTTCTGACGTTCTTCTCTGCAGATCCTCTCACGCTCTGTCAGGCTGGATGAAGAGCATCAGTAGAAGCCATATTCAGGTCTCCAGAGATGTTCCATTGGGTTTGGGCTCTGGCTGGGCCGCGCAATGACATTCACAATATTGTCTCTAAGCCGCTCCTGTGTTGTCTTGGCCGTGTGCTTAGGGGCATTGTCTTGTTAGGAGGTGAATCTTCCTCCAGTCTTAGGTCCAGAGCTCTGGATCAGGCTCATATTGAGACTATCTCTGTACTTTCCTCTCTTTCCTCTATTCCACTTTCTTTTAACCCTGACCAGTCTCCCTGTCACCATAGCATGATGCTGCCTCACCATACTTTGCCGTAGGGATGGTATTGGGCAGGTGATGGGCAGTGCCTGGTTTCCTCCAGACATGATGCTGCCCCCACCATGATCACTGTAGGGATGGTATTGGGCAGGTGATGGGCAGTACCTGGTTTCCTCCAGACATGATGCTGCCCCCACCATGATCACTGTAGGGATGGTATTGGGCAGGTGATGGGCAGTGCCTGGTTTCCTCTATACATGATGCTGCCCCCACCATGATCACTGTAGGGATGGTATTGGGCGGGTGATGGGCAGTGCCTGGTCTCCCCCAGACATGATGCTGCCCCCACCATGATCACTGTAGGGATGGTATTGGGCAGGTGATGGGCAGTGCCTGGTTTCCCCCAGACATGATGCTGCCCCCACCATGATCACTGTGGGGATGGTATTGGGCAGGTGATGGGCAGTGCCTGGTTTCCTCCAGACAATATGCTGTCCCCACCATGATCACTGTAGGGATGGTATTGGGCAGGTGATGGGCAGTGCCTGGTTTCCTCCAGACATGATGCTGCCCCCACCATGATCACTGTAGGGATGGTATTGGGCAGGTGATGGGCAGTGCCTGGTTTCCCCCAGACATGATGCTGCCCCCACCATGATCACTGTAGGGATGGTATTGGGCAGGGATGGGCAGTGCCTGGTTTCCTCCAGACATGATGCTGCCCCCACCATACTTCACTGTAGGGATGGCATTGGGCAGCTGATGGGCAGTGCCTGGTTTCCTCCAGATATGATGCTGCCCCCACCATGATCACTGTAGGGATGGTATTGGGTAGGTGATGGGCAGTACCTGGTTTCCTCCAGACATGATGCTGCCCCCACCATGATCACTGTAGGGATGGCATTGGGCAGGTGATGAGCAGTGCCTGGTTTCCTTCAGACATGATGCTGCCCCCACCATGATCACTGTAGGATGGTATTGGGCAGGAGATGGGCAGTGCCTGGTTTCCTCCAGACATGATGCTGCCCCCACCATGATCACTGTAGGGATGGTATTGGGCAGGTGATGGGCAGTGCCTGGTTTCCCCCAGACATGAGGCTGCCCCCACCATGATCACTGTAGGGATGGCATTGGGCAGGTGATGGGCAGTGCCTGGTTTCCTCCAGACATGATGCTGCCCCCACGATGATCACTGTAGGGATGGTATTGGGCAGGTGATGGGCAGTGCCTGGTTTCCTCCAGACATGATGCTTCCCCCACCATGATCACTGTAGGGATGGTATTGGGCAGATGATGGGCAGTGCCTGGTTCCCCCCAGACATGATGCTGCCCCCACCATGATCTCTGTAGGGATGGTATTGGGCAGGTGATGGGCAGTGCCTGGTTTCCTCCAAACATGATGCTGCCCCCACCATGATCACTGTAGGGATGGTATTGGGCAGGTGATGGGCAGTGCCTGGTTCCCCCCAGACATGATGCTGCCCCCACCATGATCACTGTAGGGATGGTATTGGGCAGGTGATGGGCAGTATTTGGTTTCCCCCAGACATGATGCTGCCCCCACCATGATCACTGTAGGGATGGTATTGGGCAGGTGATGGGCAGTGCCTGGTTTCCTCCAGACATGATGCTGCCCCCACCATGATCACTGTAGAGATGGTATCGGGAAGGTGATGGGCAGTGCCGGGTTTCCTCCAAACATGATGCTGCCCCCACCATGATCACTGTAGGGATGGTATTGGGAAGGTGATGGGCAGTGCCTGGTTTCCTCCAGACATGATGATAACCCCACCATGATCACTGTAGGGATGGTATCGGGCAGGTGATGGGCAGTGCCCGGTTTCCTCCAAACATGATGCTGCCCCCACCATGATCACTGTAGGGATGGTATTAGAAAGATGAGAATTTTCTTTCTCACCGATTAGGAGTCCTTTCTATCATTTCTGGTTAACTCCAGGCAACTGATGTGGCAAATACTAAGTATATAAAAAAAGAAGGTTGCAGCAGCACTTTTTGAAAAAATGGAGGCTCTTAGCCCACTTTTTGATCAAAACGTATCCCCCATCCACCACACGGACGTGGCCTCATTTTGGATGTGACCCTAACACTTATTTTTAAATTGATAGTGGATCCTGCATGTCATCCAGTCAGAAGCCATATTTTCCCAGCAGGGGTGAGTGGAATAAGTGTTAGGGTCCCATCCGAAATGAGGCCACTTCCGCGTGGTGGATGGGGGACACGTTTTGATCAAAAAGTGCGCTAAGAGCCTCCATTTTTGACCAAGAGTGCTGCTGCAACATTCTTCTTTTTTGTAAACTGCAGGCAACCTTCATATGTTAGAAGGAGAGGCTTCTTTTTGCCATAAACCCAGATTGTGGAGGCTGCAGTGATGGTTCTGGACCTTCTGAAAGTTTCCTCCTTCTGCACACAGATTTTTTTTAAGCTCATCCATAGTGATCATTGGGTTCTTGGTCTCCTCTCTTACCAAGGCCCTTCTCCCCCGATCACTTAGTTTGGTGGGGCGGCAGCTCTAGAATGAGTCCTGGTTGTGCCTTCTTCTTTGTGGAGGCCACTGAGCTCTTGGGAACGTCCAGTGCAGCAGAAATGTTTTGTGCCCTGAACACAATACTGTCCCTGAGCTCTACACGCAGTTCTCTCCTCCTCATGTCTTGGTTTCTGCTTTGATATACATTGTCAGCTGTGAGACCTTATATAGACTGGCTGTCTTCCCAAATCCTGTCCGATCAGCTGAATTTACCACAGGTGACTCCAATCACGGTGGAGAAACATCTCAGAGGTGATCAAGAAAAGTTGGAGGAGCCAGAGCTAAATATCAAGTGTCATAGTAAAGGGTTAATGCCAAATTTTAGGTTTTCATAAGCTTGTAGAAATTTCACATTCTTATTATGGGATATTCAGTGCAGAATTGTAGGGGAAAACCTGATTTTTTATTTTATTTTAGGGCAAGGCCTCAACATACCAAAATATAGAGAAAGGGTGGGAAAAAGAGCACCTGTTCCGAGGGGGCATGTCCCTAACAATTATGGACCATCCCCTGAGGAGGCGGTTACTGCATTATATGGTATTATATTAAACCTGTGTATACTTGTCTACTATTACAGACCAAAAAAGAAGAAGAGGACCAAGGCCAAGAGAACACTCTTTTGGCTTCCGTCAGGTACATGGAGCCCTAGAAATACATTTGGCGTTCCTCACTATACATTAACCCTCTAATTCTGGCACCGTAAATGAAGTGTCAGCCATATTTAAACTGAAGTATTTGTTTGACGGAGACAGCTCGCTCTCGCCAGGATCCCACTTCTGCCGGTGAATCATTTTTATAGGGGACGGTACTTTGTTGCAGCTGTCAGGATATTCATTCCGGCCTTTATAATAATTTGTCAGGTAGCAATGGACATCTTAGAGTATCTGGCGCGCTCATCTTTTTGGACTCCGATGTCCAGCGATTTATTGCCTCTTGTAATTATAATGAGCCGACAATGTAAAACGGTGATTTACTGCTCTGCTGTAAGAGGGATTCGATGGGGAGACTCTCGGGTTTCTCATTTTAACCAATTATTTGCTGGACTTTCACAATAGGGCTGCATGTGTTGTGGCTTGAAAAAGCACTTTGTTTTTAACCCCATATCACCCCATGCACACTCACCATCAATAGTCCCACAGCATCCTCTGTTTCACCATATGTTTCAGGATTTATGGTAGTTATACACCTCCTCTCCAGCTCTGTCTGTATACTGTTGCTGTCTCTATGGGATCAGGATATATAGAAGTTATACACATCCCATCCAGCTCTATCTGTATACTATTTCTATGGGATATATAGTACTTTTACACCTTTCTTGCAAGCTCTAAAATCTGTATACTGCTTCTATCTCTATGTGATCAGGATATATAGCAGTTATACACCTCTTCTCCAGCCCTATCTCTATATTACTGCTATCTCTATGGGATCAGGATATAGTAGTTATATGCCCCCCCCCCAGCTCTATCTGTATACTGCTGCTGTTATCTTGAGATTGGGATATTGTAGTTTTACACCTCCCCTCCGGCTCTGTTTTCATACTGCAGCTATCTCTATGGGATCAGGATATATAGTAGTTATACACCTCCCATCCAGCTCTATCTGTATACTGCTATCTCTATACGATCAAGATATATAGTAGTTATACCACTCCCCTCCAGCTCTATCTGTATGCTGCTGCTGCTATCTCTATGCATTCAGGATAAATACACTGCTCAAAAAAATAAAGGGAACACTTAAACAACACAATGTAACTCCAAGTCAATGACACTTCTGTGAAATCCCACTGTCCACTCAGGAAGAACACTGATTGACAATCAATTTCACATGCTGATGTGTAAATGGAACAGACAACAGGTGGAAATTATAGGCAATTAGCAAGATATTCCAATAAAGGAGTGGTTCTGCAGGTGGTGACCACAGACCACTTCTCAGTTCCTATGCTTCCTGGATAATTTTTTGGTCACTTTTGAATGCTGGCGGTGCCTTCACTCTAGTGGTAGCATGAGGCGGAGTCTACAACCCACACAAGTGGCTCAGGTAGTGCAGCTCATCCAGGATGGCACATCAATGCGAGCTGTGGCAAGAAGGTTTGCTGTGTCTGTCAGCGTAGTGTCCAGAGCATGGAGGCACTACCAGGAGACAGGTCAGTACATCAGGAGACATGGAGGAGGCCGTAGGAGGACAACAACCCAGCAGCAGGACCGCTACCTCCGCCTTTGTGCAAGGAGGAGCAGGAGGAGCACTGCCAGATCCCTGCAAAATGACCTCCAGCAGGCCACAAATGTGCATGTGTCCACTCAAACGGTCAGAAACAGACTCCATGAGGGTGGTATGAGGCCCGACGTCCACAGGTGGGGGTTGTGCTTACAGCCCAATACAGTGCAGGACGTTTGGCATTTGCCAGAGAACACCAAGATTGGCAAATTTGCCACTGGCGCCCTGTGTTCTTCACAGATGAAAGCAGGTTCACACTGAGCACATGTCACAGACATGACAAAGTCTGGAGACACCGTGGAGAACGTTCTGCTGCCTGCAACATCCTCCAGCCTGACCCTTTTGGTGGTGGGTCACTAATGGTGTGGGGTGGCATTTCTTTGGGGGGGGGGGGGGGCGCACAGCCCTCCATGTGCTTGCCAGAGGTAACCTGACTGCCATTAGGTACCGAGATGAGATCCTTAGACCCCTTGTGAGACCATATGCTGGTTCAGTTGGCCCCAAGTTCCTCCTAATACAAGACAATGCTAGACCTCATGTGGCTGGAGTGTCAGCAGTTCCTACAAGAGGAAGGCATTGATGCTATGGACTGGCCGCCCGTTCCTCAGACCTGAATCCGATTGAGTACATCTGGGACGTCTCGCTCCATCCACCACAGACTGTCCAGGAGTTGGTGGATGCTTTAGTCCAGGTCTGGGAGGACATCCCTCAGGAGACCATCCACCACCTCATCAGGATCATGCCCAGGCATTGTAGAGAGGTCATACGGGCACGTGGAGGCCACACACACTACTGAGCCTCATTGTGACTTGTATTAAGGACATTACATAAAGTTGGATCAGCCTGTAGTGGGGTTTTCCACGTTGATTTTGAGTGTGACTCCATATCCAGACCTCCATGGGTTGATATATTTGATTTCCATTGATAATTTTTGTGTGATTTTGTTGTCAGCGCATTCAACTATGTAAAGATGAAAGTATTTCATACGATTAGTTCATTCATTCAGATCTAGGATGTGTTATCTTAGTGTTCCCTTAATGGTTTTTGAGCGGTGTAGTAGTTATACACCTAATTTTTTCTGTTTTTCTGATGCTTTTCCCCAAATCACTGCAAAAAATGGTGCTATTTTACCTCAGTAAAAGTGCTTAATTTTTATCCAGATTTTTTAAAATCGCAACTGAAACAGACAAAATGCAGTAAAAATGTGTGAAAAGTGCAGTTAAAAATTAAATGTGTAAACACAGTATAAATACAGTGGTCCCTCAACATATGATGGTAATCCGTTCCAAATGGACCATCGTTTGTTGAAACCATCGTATGTTGAGGGATCCGTGCAATGTAAAGTATAGGACAGTGGTCTACAACCTGCGGACCTCCAGATGTTGCAAAACTACAACACCCAGCCAACGGCTGTCCGTGCATGCTGGGTGCTGTAGTTTTGCAACATCTGGAGGTCCGCAGGTTGAAGACCACTGGTATTGGATGTTATACTCACGTGTCCCCGCCGCTCCGGACTGTCACCGCTGCCCGGGATGTCGCCGTCCATCGCTGTCGCCGCGTCCCCGAGGTGTCCCCGACGCTCCAGCAAGGCCTCTGCTTCCCCGGAATCCTCGCTCTCCGTCGCCGCCATCACGTCGCTATGCACGCCGCTCCTATTGGATGACGGGATGGCGTACGCAGCGACGTGATGACGATGGAGAGCGCCGACGATGCAGGGGATCCCGAAGAGGACGCACCGGAGCCCCGAGGACAGGTAAGTGATCGTCAGCGGAGCACACGGGGCACCGTAAACGGCTATCCGGTGGAAGCTGAAGCAGTCTGCGCTGCCGGATCGCCGTTTATGCGATGGCCCCGACATACAAAAGCATCGTATGTTGATGCTGCCTTCACCATGCGATGGTCTCTGAGAGTGATCATATGTTGAAATGATCTTATGTCGGGGCCATCGTAGGACGAGGGGGGTCACTGTACTTCAAACCCTCATAAAACGCAGCAGTTGTGATTATAGGTCAAATCCCTTTCTCCTCATTACATTATTTCTCTAAAATCACACTTTCAACAAGACAGTGTATCAAAACTGCACATAATGTGAACTGACCGCAACCCACTTATGAGTCTAATGAGTTCCCCTGGGTGACCTCCAGCACCAGCAGCCTAGTTAGATGACCAGGTGCAGTGATCAGACTCCACCCCCTCTCTCTGCAAAGCCAGAGGATTCCTGGGAAATGTAGGCAACATTAGGTAATTCTGGGCAATGAGTATGGCTGAAAACTCCATGCCTGCCACATCTGCTAAAATAGGTAAGCACAAGGTATACACAAGAACCTGTACATTATTCTCTAATAATAGACTACGCTGCACTGTATAAAGTGGAGTTTCACCTTAGATATCTACCATTACCACCTGAAAAGAAATCAGAAAAAGAGAATTCTGGTTGTTCTCTTTCCCCGTGGGCCTCGATGATCTATGCCGAGTAAAGTAACAATATATTTTGTTTTAATTAATCAATAGCATCGACTTTCTTGTTGCACATATTTTCTCTTCACCTGTAAACTGATAACTACAGGCGCAGATCCCAGGCCGACCACGTGATCCATATCACTATTGCACAGGTGGCCGAAATCCTATACTAGGAGACAAGGCGATTGCCGTCTGCCTGCGGGGAGTGTTAGGTCTTATTCACATGGATGTTTAACCCCTTAATGACTCTGGAATGTATTTATTTTTTGCATTTTCATTAACTTTTTCATTTTTCCATCTACAGAGTCATTTGACTAGTTCGGCCATATGTCCCATTTGTTAAATTTTTTATTTATTTATTTCGTGACTGTCCCTGATCTTAAAGATGATGTCCAGTGCTAAGCAATTCATTTATTCCTGCAGGTAGGGGATAAATGTCAGATCGCAGGGGGTCCGACTGCCCATCCCAGGAGCAGTGGAGCACCGAAGCAGTGGGATAATATGGCTGGATGATGAAAGTATGTCTGTAGGGGCCGCATCCCTATTATATATGGGTGAATAGAGAATTAAGGGGACTACAGGGGCCTATAATTATATATGGTGGTAGTGTAGGGGCCTACAACTATATATGGGGACAATATAGGGGCCTACGATTATATATTGGGACAGCATATGGGGCCTACATCTATATACAAGGACAGCATGGGGGACTAAAACTATGTATAGGGGCAGTATACTGACCTACAACTATACAGTATATGGGGGCAGTATGGGGTCCTACAACTATATATGAGGGCAGTATAGGGGACTACAACTATACATGGGGGGAGTATAGGGGCCTACAACTATATATTGGGGCAGTATACTGACCTACAACTATACAGTATATGGGGGCAGTATGGGGTCCTACAACTATATATGAGGGCAGTATAGGGGTCTACAACTATACATGGGGGCAGTATAGGGGACTACAACTATATATGGGGGCAGTATAGGGGCCTACAACTATACATAGGGGAAGTATGGGGGCCTACAACTATATATAGGGGAAGTATGGGGGCCTACAACTATATATGGGGGCAGTATAGGGGCCTACAACTATATATGGGGTCAGTATAGGGGCCTTCAATTATATATGGGCAGTATAGGGCCTACAATTATATATGGGAGCAGTATAGGAGACTACAACTATATATAGGGGAAGTATGGGGGCCTACAACTATATATGGGGGCAGTATAGGGGCCTACAACTATATATGGGGGCAGTATAGGGGGTCTACAATTATATATGGGGCAGTATAGGGGCCTAAAACTATATATGGGGGCAGTATAGGGGCCTACAATTATATATGGGGGCAGTATAGGAGACTACAACTATATATGGGGGCAGTATAGGGGCCTGTAACTATATATGGGGGCAGTATAGGGGCCTATAACTATATATGGGGGCCGTATAGGGGCCTACAACTATATATGGGGGCAGTATAGGGTCATACAACTATATATAGGGGCAGTATAGGGGCCTACATTTATATATGGGGCAGTATAGGGGCCTATGACTCTATATGGGGCAGTATAGGGCCTACAACTATATATGGGGGCAGTATAGGGGCCTACAATTATATATGGGGGCAGTATAGGAGACTACAACTATATATGAGTGCAGTATAGGGGCCTACAACTATATATGGGGGCCGTATAGGGGCCTACAACTATATGGGGGCAGTATAGGGGCCTACAACTATATATGGGGGCAGTATAGGGGCCTATAACTATATATGGGGGCCGTATAGGGGCCTACAACTATATATAGGGACAGTATAGGGGCCTACATTTATATATGGGGCAGTATAGGGGCCTATGACTATATATGGGGCAGTATAGGGGCCTATATCTATCTCATATCTTTCTATCTATCTCGTATCTATCTATCTATCTCCTATCTATCTATCTCATATCTATCTATGTCATATCTATCTATCTCATATCTATCTATCTCTCTCATATCTATTTCATATCTATTTATCTCATATCTATCTCATATCTATCTATCTCATATCTATCTATCTCTCTCATATCTATCTATCTCATATCTATCTGTCTCATATCTATCTATATATCTATCTATCTCATCTATGTATCTATCTATCTCATATCTATCTATCTATCTATCTATCTATCTATCTATCTCATATCTATCTATATATCTACCAAAGGATAAATTGGCCAGCACTATTGATCCAAACTATTGTTAAAACCTATCTATCTCATATCTATCTATCTATCTATCTATCTATCTCATATCTATCTATCTATCTATCTATCTCATATCTATCTATCTATCTCATATCTATCTATCTCATATCTATCTATCTCATATCTATCTATCTCATATCTATCTATCTATCTCATATCTATCTATCTCATATCTATCTATCTAGACAAAGAATAAGTCACTTTAGTTGATACCAAACTATTATATGGACCTGGCCTGCAGGTGCACACTACTACTGTATATCTATCTATCTCATATCTATCTATCTATCTATCTATCTATCTAGGAACAAGTGGAGGAAGCAGCACAACCTTTCAGTAAGTAAAGATGGTGGGTGCCCTTGAATAATAACCTGGTCCCAGTCGCAGATCGGGTATAGACATCCAAATACCAAATTACTCCAGCGGCACTCCAAGTACCGGTAATCAAAGCAAAAGATAGTGTTTATTGACCCATGGTCAGCAGTGGATGCAACGTTTCAGCAGCATCTCACCGCCTTTCTCAAGCATTTCTCATATCTATCTATCTCATATCTATCTATCTCATATCTATCTATCTCATATCTATCTATCTATCTCATATCTATCTATCTCATATCTATCTATCTCATATCTATCTATCTCCTATCTATCTATCTCATATCTATCTATCTATCTATCTATCTCATATCTATCTCATATCTATCTATGTCATATCTATCTCCTATCTATCTATCTATCTATCTATCTCATATCTATCTATCTATCTATCTATCTATCTCATATCTATCTATCTCATATCTATCTATCATCTATCTATCTCATATCTATCTATCTATCATCTATCTATCTCATATCTATCTATCTATCCATCTATCTATCTCATATCTATCTATCTATCTATCTATCTATCTATCTATCTCATATCTATCTATCTATCTATCTATCTCATATCTATCATCTATCTATCTCATATCTATCTATCTATCTATCTATCTATCTATCTATCATCTATCTATCTATCTCATATCTATCTATCTCATATCTATCTATCTATCTATCTATCTAACAATCATCTATCTTTCTATCTATTGTAGAACGCTCTATTGCCCCCTGTCTTCCACTGTGGATCCATGCGGTTACCCTTGCTCCCATCTATCAGTAACGTTCACGCTTTATTCTCCTGCATAATTCATGACCGTTGTTTGGAAGCGGCGGCGGCTGCTGAATCCACAGTTTAATGACCCTTAAACCTTTTATCCAAACTGCGCAGAGTCCAAATTGTACAGATGTGAAGCGAGAAAAGTCTCTACCAAAGTGATTCTCCAACCACTCCAGCACAATCCGACTGAGGCAGCGAAATGAGGACAATAGACAGTAAATGGAGGATAATGAAGTTCACACCGAGTGTAGTGTATAGGTAAATACAGGGAGATGAGAGACGGATAATATAACTCACATTTACTAGTTATATTATTGTACATAGGAGCAGTATTATAGTAGTTATATTCTTGTATATAGGAGCAGTATTATAGTAGTTATATTCTTGTATATAGGAGCAGTATTATAGTAGTTATATTCCTGTACATACATAGGAGCAGTATTATAGTAGTTATATTATTGTATATAGGATGCAGTATTATAGTAGTTATATTCTTGTATATAAGAGGCAGTATTATAGTAGTTATATTCTTGTATATAGGAGCAGTATTATAGGAGTTATATTCTTGTATATAGGAGCAGTATTATAGTAGTTATATTCTTGTATATAGGGGGCAGTATTATAGTAGTTATATTCTTGTATATAGGAACAGTATTATAGTAGTTATATTCTTGTATATAGGAGCAGTATTATAGTAGTTATATTCTTGTATATAGGAGCAGTATTATAGTACTTATATTCTTGTATATAGGAGCAGTATTATAGTAGTTATATTCTTGTATATAGGAGCAGTATTATAGTAGTTATATTCTTGTATATAGGAGCAGTATTATAGTAGTTATATTCTTGTATATAGGAGCAATATTATAGTAGTTATATTCTTGTATATAGGAGCAGTATTACAGTAGTTATATTCTTGTGTATAGGAGCAGTATTATAGTAGTTATATTCTTGTATATAGGGGCAGTATTATAGTAGTTATATTCTTGTATATAGGAGCAGTATTATAGTAGTTATATTCTTGTATATAGGAGCAGTATTATAGGAGTTATATTCTTGTATATAGGAGCAGTATTATAGTAGTTATATTCTTGTATATAGGGGCAGTATTATAGTAGTTATATTCTTGTATATAGGAGCAGTATTATAGTAGTTATATTCTTGTATATAGGAGCAGTATTATAGTAGTTATATTCTTGTATATAGGAGCAATATTATAGTAGTTATATTCATGTATATAGGAGCAGTATTATAGTAGTTATATTCTTGTATATAAGAGGCAGTATTATAGTAGTTATATTCTTGTATATAGGAGCAGTATTATAGTAGTTATATTCTTGTATATAGGAGCAGTATTATAGTAGTTATATTCTTGTATATAGGAGCAGTATTATAGTAGTTATATTCTTGTATATAGGAGCAGTATTATAGTAGTTATATTCTTGTATATAGGAGCAGTATTATAGTAGTTATATTCTTGTATATAGGAGCAATATTATAGTAGTTATATTCTTGTATATAGGAGCAGTATTACAGTAGTTATATTCTTGTGTATAGGAGCAGTATTATAGTAGTTATATTCTTGTATATAGGGGCAGTATTATAGTAGTTATATTCTTGTATATAGGAGCAGTATTATAGTAGTTATATTCTTGTATATAGGAGCAGTATTATAGGAGTTATATTCTTGTATATAGGAGCAGTATTATAGTAGTTATATTCTTGTATATAGGGGCAGTATTATAGTAGTTATATTCTTGTATATAGGAGCAGTATTATAGTAGTTATATTCTTGTATATAGGAGCAGTATTATAGTAGTTATATTCTTGTATATAGGGGCAGTATTATAGTAGTTATATTCTTGTATATAGGAGCAATATTATAGTAGTTATATTCATGTATATAGGAGCAGTATTATAGTAGTTATATTCTTGTATATAAGAGGCAGTATTATAGTAGTTATATTCTTGTATATAGGAGCAGTATTATAGTAGTTATATTCTTGTATATAGGAGCAGTATTATAGTAGTTATATTCCTGTACATACATAGGAGCAGTATTATAGTAGTTATATTATTGTATATAGGATGCAGTATTATAGTAGTTATATTCTTGTATATAAGAGGCAGTATTATAGTAGTTATATTCTTGTATATAGGAGCAGTATTATAGGAGTTATATTCTTGTATATAGGAGCAGTATTATAGTAGTTATATTCTTGTATATAGGGGGCAGTATTATAGTAGTTATATTCTTGTATATAGGAACAGTATTATAGTAGTTATATTCTTGTATATAGGAGCAGTATTATAGTAGTTATATTCTTGTATATAGGAGCAGTATTATAGTACTTATATTCTTGTATATAGGAGCAGTATTATAGTAGTTATATTCTTGTATATAGGAGCAGTATTATAGTAGTTATATTCTTGTATATAGGAGCAGTATTATAGTAGTTATATTCTTGTATATAGGAGCAATATTATAGTAGTTATATTCTTGTATATAGGAGCAGTATTACAGTAGTTATATTCTTGTGTATAGGAGCAGTATTATAGTAGTTATATTCTTGTATATAGGGGCAGTATTATAGTAGTTATATTCTTGTATATAGGAGCAGTATTATAGTAGTTATATTCTTGTATATAGGAGCAGTATTATAGGAGTTATATTCTTGTATATAGGAGCAGTATTATAGTAGTTATATTCTTGTATATAGGGGCAGTATTATAGTAGTTATATTCTTGTATATAGGAGCAGTATTATAGTAGTTATATTCTTGTATATAGGAGCAGTATTATAGTAGTTATATTCTTGTATATAGGAGCAATATTATAGTAGTTATATTCATGTATATAGGAGCAGTATTATAGTAGTTATATTCTTGTATATAAGAGGCAGTATTATAGTAGTTATATTCTTGTATATAGGAGCAGTATTATAGTAGTTATATTCTTGTATATAGGAGCAGTATTATAGTAGTTATATTCTTGTATATAGGAGCAGTATTATAGTAGTTATATTCTTGTATATAGGAGCAGTATTATAGTAGTTATATTCTTGTATATAGGAGCAGTATTATAGTAGTTATATTCTTGTATATAGGAGCAATATTATAGTAGTTATATTCTTGTATATAGGAGCAGTATTACAGTAGTTATATTCTTGTGTATAGGAGCAGTATTATAGTAGTTATATTCTTGTATATAGGGGCAGTATTATAGTAGTTATATTCTTGTATATAGGAGCAGTATTATAGTAGTTATATTCTTGTATATAGGAGCAGTATTATAGGAGTTATATTCTTGTATATAGGAGCAGTATTATAGTAGTTATATTCTTGTATATAGGGGCAGTATTATAGTAGTTATATTCTTGTATATAGGAGCAGTATTATAGTAGTTATATTCTTGTATATAGGAGCAGTATTATAGTAGTTATATTCTTGTATATAGGGGCAGTATTATAGTAGTTATATTCTTGTATATAGGAGCAATATTATAGTAGTTATATTCATGTATATAGGAGCAGTATTATAGTAGTTATATTCTTGTATATAAGAGGCAGTATTATAGTAGTTATATTCTTGTATATAGGAGCAGTATTATAGTAGTTATATTCTTGTATATAGGAGCAGTATTATAGTAGTTATATTCTTGTATATAGGAGCAGTATTATAGTAGTTATATTCTTGTATATAGGAGCAGTATTATAGTAGTTATATTCTTGTATATAGGAGCAGTATTATAGTAGTTATATTCTTGTATATAGGTGGCAGTATTATAGTAGTTATATTCTTGTATATAGGACCAGTATTATAGTAGTTATATTCTTGTATATAGGAGCAGTATTATAGTAGTTATATTCTTGTATATAGGGGCAGTATTATAGTAGTTATATTCTTGTATATAGGAGCAGTATTATAGTAGTTATATTCTTGTATATAGGTGGCAGTATTATAGTAGATATATTCTTGTATATAGGAGCAGTATTATAGTAGTTATATTCTTGTATATAGGAGCAGTATTATAGTAGTTATATTCTTGTATATAGGAGCAGTATTATAGTAGTTATATTCTTGTATATAGGAGCAGTATTATAGTAGTTATATTCTTGTATATAGGAGCAGTATTATAGTAGTTATATTCTTGTATATAGGTGGCAGTATTATAGTAGTTATATTCTTGTATATAGGACCAGTATTATAGTAGTTATATTCTTGTATATAGGAGCAGTATTATAGTAGTTATATTCTTGTATATAGGAACAGTATTATAGTAGTTATATTCTTGTATATAGGAGCAGTATTATAGTAGTTATATTCTTGTATATAGGAGCAGTATTATAGTAGTTATATTCTTGTATATAGGAGCAGTATTATAGTAGTTATATTCTTGTATATAGGAGCAGTATTATAGTAGTTATATTCTTGTATATAGGAGCAGTATTATAGTAGTTATATTCTTGTATATAGGACCAGTATTATAGTAGTTATATTCTTGTATATAGGAGCAGTATTATAGTAGTTATATTCTTGTATATAGGAGCAGTTTTATAGTAGGTATATTCTTGTATATAGGAGACAGTATTATAGTAGTTATATTCTTGTATATAGGAGCAGTATTATAGTAGTTATATTCTTGTATATAGGAGAAGTATTATAGTAGTTATATTCTTGTATGTAGGAGAAGTATTATAGTAGTTATATTCTTGTATATAGGAGCAGTATTATAGTAGTTATATTCCTGTATATAGGAGCAGTATTATATTAGTTATATTCTTGTATATAGGAGCAGTATTATAGTAGTTATATTCTTGTATATAGGAGCAGTATTATAGTAGTTATATTCTTGTATATAGGGGCAGTATTATAGTAGTTATATTCTTGTATATAGGAGCAGTATTATAGTAGTTATATTCTTGTATATAGGTGGCAGTATTATAGTAGATGTATTCTTGTATATAGGAGCAGTATTATCGTAGTTATATTCTTGTATATAGGAGCACTATTATAGTAGTTATATTCTTGTATATAGGAGCAGTATTATAGTAGTTATATTCTTGTATATAGGAGCAGTATTATAGTAGTTATATTCTTGTATATAGGAGCAGTATTATAGTAGTTATATTCTTGTATATAGGTGGCAGTATTATAGTAGTTATATTCTTGTATATAGGACCAGTATTATAGTAGTTATATTCTTGTATATAGGAGCAGTATTATAGTAGTTATATTCTTGTATATAGGGGCAGTATTATAGTAGTTATATTCTTGTATATAGGAGCAGTATTATAGTAGTTATATTCTTGTATATAGGTGGCAGTATTATAGTAGATATATTCTTGTATATAGGAGCAGTATTATAGTAGTTATATTCTTGTATATAGGAGCAGTATTATAGTAGTTATATTCTTGTATATAGGAGCAGTATTATAGTAGTTATATTCTTGTATATAGGAGCAGTATTATAGTAGTTATATTCTTGTATATAGGAGCAGTATTATAGTAGTTATATTCTTGTATATAGGTGGCAGTATTATAGTAGTTATATTCTTGTATACAGGACCAGTATTATAGTAGTTATATTCTTGTATATAGGAGCAGTATTATAGTAGTTATATTCTTGTATATAGGGGCAGTATTATAGTAGTTATATTCTTGTATATAGGAGCAGTATTATAGTAGTTATATTCTTGTATATAGGTGGCAGTATTATAGTAGATATATTCTTGTATATAGGAGCAGTATTATAGTAGTTATATTCTTGTATATAGGAGCAGTATTATAGTAGTTATATTCTTGTATATAGGGGCAGTATTATAGTAGTTATATTCTTGTATATAGGAGCAGTATTATAGTAGTTATATTCTTGTATATAGGAGCAGTATTATAGTAGTTATATTCTTGTATATAGGAGCAGTATTATAGTAGTTATATTCTTGTATATAGGAGCAGTATTATAGTAGTTATATTCTTGTATATAGAAGCAGTATTATAGTAGTTATATTCTTGTATATAGGACCAGTATTATAGTAGTTATATTCTTGTATATAGGAGCAGTATTATAGTAGTTATATTCTTTATATAGGAGCAGTATTATAGTAGTTATATTCTTGTATATAGGAGCAGTATTATAGTAGTTATATTCTTGTATATAAGAGGCAGTATTATAGTAGTTATATTCTTGTATATAGGAGCAGTATTATAGTAGTTATATTCTTGTATATAGGAGCAGTATTATAGTAGATATATTCTTGTATATAGGAGCAGTATTATAGTAGTTATATTCTTGTACATAGGAGCAGTATTATAGTAGTTATATTCTTGTATATAGGAGCAGTATTATAGTAGTTATATTCTTGTATATAGGAGCAGTATTATAGTAGTTATATTCTTGTATATAGGAGCAGTATTATAGTAGTTATATTCTTGTATATAGGAGCAGTATTATAGTAGTTATATTCTTGTATATAGAAGCAGTATTATAGTAGATATATTCTTGTATATAGGAGCAGTATTATAGTAGTTATATTCTTGTATATAGGAGCAGTATTATAGTAGTTATATTCTTGTATATAGGTGGCAGTATTATTGTAGTATTATTCTAGTTGTAACACCTTATATCAGAGAACTCCTCCCAGCTGTAAGATATCACATTACTTCCTCTCTACTCTTTGTACGGCGGGGGGGTGGGGGGGGGCTTTGTGTTTTTCTCTATCAGCTACTAATTTTTTAATGTACAATATCCAGGAGGATTATTTACAATGTAACACAAGACTTCAATGTTTTGTTAGGAAATTGTCATATAACCGCGCTGTCCCCGTCTCCTCCTCGGAGAGCACTTGTAGAGGCCGTAATTCAATGTTCTCCATGTAATTTCATTTTTGTTCTTAAAGTTTTTTAAATTCTAAGCATTTGAATCCCGCATCCGCCCGTAGCCGCGAGTAGAAGCACAATGACTTCTGTCTGAACGCTCTGTAGCCAAATGTTGTGTCGCCCTTTCAGATTAGATTCCCCTGAAACTGATTAGGAATAAAAGAGTGGCGCAGGCTGGTAGAAAAGCAAGTCTTCCATTTTACATAAAGAAATTTTATTCGCCGTATAACAAATAGTCTGGTACCATACTGTGACATTTTGCGCTTCGATTATTTAAAGTTTTACAAAAGTTTTTACAAAAATTACCTGCCATTGGTTTTACCTGTATAATTATAGGATCTGCTTCTGATTTGTATTTTTTTTTGTCACTTTTTGCTGCATAGTTGCTATGCCACCTACTGGACACTTGTGTTACTGCAGTCTAAATTATTATTTCTTTTAATGTAATATACAAATTGGACCACATATCAACCTTTTAGCGCACAGTCAGACGTCAAAAAAAGTCAATTTAAATGAGGAGGAAATTAAGGATTAAGGGGGTTGCACTGATTCTCTCTTCCAGGATTTTTGGTTCTTTCAATATTTGACAGGGGCAGCACAGTTTGTCTAGTTACTAATATACCTCACTCACCTATGTTTGGTTGCTGTATTGAATTTCTTTGTCTGTTTTTCCCTGGAATTTCATTTTCTGCAGCCTACAAAATGAATGTTGTCTCGGAACTTTCCCAGTTTGCTATGTGGCCCGAGACATTACATCACAAGTCAGGTGTTGAAAGGGGGCTTGGCTCCTTCATCTGTTATGTGTGAAGCAAGCCCCCTGATGACATCACTGGCGCAACATGTGTGTGCGCCACAGCTTCTGTGTCAGGTGATGTTGGGCAAGTCATGTGATTAAAGGGAGCATGGCTGTGCTGCAATGGGTGGGGTGACCAATATGTGAGAGGGAAATAAGTCAACTCCCACCTTGAAACAAATGATACTGGGGAATGTAGTCTGAGAAAGGCTGCAGAAACTGGTAGCCAGTTCCAAAAGAACAAGCCAGCAGCGTGATGGGGGACACAGGACATGGCTATTTAGCACCAACACAAGCACAGAGCCTTGGTAAGCATGCCCATTACTGTATGACACTTAATTACTAAAGTCACCTTATGTTGGATAACTCCTTTAATTTTGGGTATTCACACACTGTTTGAGGGCAACTTCATATTAAAGAATTCACGAGCAGAATTCAGAAATCACACTCAGAAATTCGATTGCATGAAAAAAACATTGGCGTTAGGTTAACCCTTTAACACTGTGGAATTTCTGCGGTGATAATCTCCGTCGCAGAAATTTTGGACCCGCAGAAAGAACGATTATTTTCATTCATTGGGCAGAATTTCACCTGGACTGCATTGTTGTGAATGGTCATGGTGCATGTCTGCGGGGTTACTAGCACCAATGGATTTTGGCAGACAGAAACTCTGCCTGAAATATCTCCAGGTGGAAATTATGTAGTGTGAATGCGCCCTAAGTGAGTGAGTAAAATAAGCCAAATTTGGTGTGTAGATGACTGGATCAGAATATCTCCAGAAGGAATGGTCTTGCGGGATTTTCCTAGTATGTAGTAGTTAGTACCTACCAAAAGTGTCAAGGTAGGACAACCCAAGACTCATTGTTTTGTGTGGGGTTGAAGGCTAGACCATCTGGTCCAGTCCCGCAGAAAAGCTGCTGTAGAGCAAACTGCTGAAAAACATCCTGCTGGCTATGTCAGATCACACAGGTCATCACGTCTTGCTGTGTATGGGGCCTGTAGATTGGTCAGAGTGCCCGAGCTGACCCTTGTTAACTACTGAAAGGGTCTACGATGGCCACAAAAACATCAGAGCTTGAGCATGGAGCAGTGGAAGAAGGCCGTCTGGTCTGATGGATGAATGGTGGATGCAAACCAAACCTTATCATCTTGTGCTTGGAATTCACAAAGAAACCACACCTCCTGAAACCAATGGTCCTTTTTGGGGAACTAAGCCCTTCCTCAGATTGGCATCTCAGATGCCAATCTGAGGAAGGAGTTAGTTCCCCAAAACACGTCAATGCTCTGCTGGAGACCTTGTGTCCTAGTATTATGTGGATGTTCCTGGGACACATACCACCTACCTAACCATTGTTTAGACCAAGTTATAGCAGAGGGATCCCCTATTGGCTGTGACCTCTTTCAGCCGACATTGTTGAGGACGAGGAACATGACAAAGAGATCAAGGTGGTGACTTGACTTCTCCTCATGTCAATCAAATATATCATCTGTTGGATGTGGAGCAATACATTCCATCCATGTAGGCCAAATCTTCCTACTTGAATGGTTAAAAAAAATGGCGACTGTACATGTCACAGAGTATGCTAGCTACATCCCTGAAGAAAAGTCAACAAGTAGTTTTCAGCATGCTGTAAAGCAAACCTCTACAGCTTTTCAAACAAGTTGGCTGCTCCTCCTAATATGCCTTGTAACACTGTGTTCTGCTCATTTGCCGTTTCTCAATCGTGTTTTGGTTAATGACCTGTAACTTTATTATCGATACAATGTGTCAGCTGCGTTCACTGTAGAAAGGCTGACGAGGATGTTTTTATTCGCATTTCCAGAACGATCACCCACCAACTATTACATTGTTAAATCTCCACAACTGTTTACTTGGGAGACGCTTGAAGGTCCGAGGTGCCTTTCTCCACATACGACCGACCTCACCTCCAAGTTCACATCCTTCTTTAATGTCGCCTTGTATTGCGGTAAACGCCATTAATGCCGCTATAAAACAAGTCGTAAAGCAACAGGTAGTAAGTAAAAATTCACTGCCGGCTTAGAAGAGATGTCCATTTATTCCAATATAATGTTGTCTTATCTTGGTTTTATTATGGCCATAACTCAGACTTTTATACTTTTATATATATGTTGCTCCTTGCGCTGCTTCTGTCCGAGTTCATCGGTCTCGTAAGGTCTGGAAACTTTTACAGTTAATGGCAACAACTCTGTTAGTTTTGATTATTGTGAGAATTAAAGAACATGTCTCCTTAAAGGGGGTGTCTGGCAATGAACACCATTTCTAAATAATGGAAAATCTGAAGAAGTTTAAAGGGGTACTCCAGCCCTAAGACATCTTATTCCCGATCCAAAGAAATAGGGGATAAGATGTCTGACCGCGGGGGGGCCCCAAATGCCAGAATACTTGTGGATCTTAAAGGGGTACTCCGGCCCTAAGACAACTTATCCCCTATCCAAAGGATAGATGTCTGACCGAGCGGGTCTCGCCACTGGGGACCCCCGCAATCTTTCATTCGGCACGCCGCGCTGCCAGCTCACAAACTGCCCGGTGCCGACCATGGGGCCGGAGTATCGTGACGTCACGACTCCGCCCCCCGTGTGATGTCACGCCCTGCCCCCGCCATGCAAGTCTACGGGAGGGGGCGTGACGTCCGTCACGCCCCCTCCCATAGACTTGCATAGCGGGGGTGAGGAATGACGTCACACGGGGGCGGAGTCGTGATGTCACAATTCTCCAGCCCCGTGGTCAGCACCAGGCAGCTTGTGAGCTGGTAGCACGGCGTGTAGCTCAAAGAGGTGGGTGTCGAATACAAGATTGCGGGGGTCCCCCAGCAACGGGACCCCTGCGGTCAGACATATTATCCCCTATTCTTTGGATTGGGGATAAGATGTCTTAGGGCCGGAGTACCCCTTTAAGATCCACAAGATCCACAACCCAGTCCTCAAAGCCACCAATAACCACGATTTTCAGTTATTCCCTTGGAATAGAACAGGGAAAATAAAATCCTGGACTGTTGGTATCCTTAAGGACTGGGTTGGGGACCTCTGTTTTAAAGGACCCTGCATATCCATGCATTAGACACACAGCATACTGACTTTAACAAGAACTGTGCAAAACTACATTCAACCTGAGGGGGTGCTGCAGCAAAATTTAACACTTGCAATCAGATCACAGATGATCGATGGGGGTCCCTGCAGCAGAGCAACCTGCTATTGTGTCTGTTCCAGTGAAGGTTGGGTGACAGTCAATATAACTGCCATTGTAGCGCCCCCTTGAGGTATCAGTTAGATTTTTTCAGCTATCTAAATAGAAAACAGTGGGATATCTTGCTACATAATTTGATAGATTTTCTTTACAGGAGTGTAGAAAAGCCAAAGGACACCCCTGTGGTAGTTGTTACTGTGGCCTTATTGGTTGTCACTCTTTTATAAAAAAAATTTCACAATAACGATATGTTTATATGGCAGAAATTCCACTGTGTGAACTTCCCCCCACTGTGATCTTTTTGAAGAAAAAAAAATGCGGCAGAATTGCGAAGGATTTTCTGCCTTGTCTAAACACAGAATTCGGCTGAAATTCAAGCTCCATTGATTTCATTTGGATTCCGCTACTGCATTCCACAAAATATAAGACTAGTCAGAAGACTAGCCAGAATGCGGAAAGCAGAATTTCCAAGGTGGAATGCCCGCTGTGAAAATTCTGCTGTCTGAATGGGACTGCGGAATTAAGGCAGAATTTCCATCTTTAACTGAATTCCTCATTGAAATTCTGCTGTGTGAAATACTCTTAGGCCCCAAAATCTGTGCGTGGTGGCACCAGGGCAACCCCCGAGCAGAGTAGTGCAACCATCTTGGACACCAGCTTCTTGTTAGGGACGCCATTGCTGCTCTCGGGAGGCCACCCTTTAAGGAGTTGCTGTATAGAGAGCACAGAGTTGCCTTTCTACTTCATTTCTATATAGTGTATGTCGGGCCACAAGCCTCGTCAACCTTCTCCAGTCCTCCATGCCCTGTCAGTGTCCTGCTGTGCCGACCTTGTGCACCAGCTCTAGGTTGTGCTCCTGTTGGATTTGTCAGGACCCCAATCTTAGGGTTACTTCAGGTGGAGGCCCTCTGCCGGTGATCTGAAGAAAACTGTGTCCCCGCCACCAGTAATGGGCACACAGTTTTCTTCAGATCAATGGCCCTAATGTATTCCCTGGGCCCTGCTGGGCAGTGAGCTAAGGCTGCATAACTTGTACTTTTTTGGATAATGTATGTGTTGCTATTTTGTTCTGACATTCCAACTGGGGGGGTCTGATGCAACGGAAAAAGCCCGGTCGGGGCCATCACTTTTTAGATACATCTCTATAGGCTACAAGAGGTTCAACCCAAAGATAAGAACGACCTGACACAGCAGTTCAGTATTAGTTTTCCCATTAGCTTTATATAATTCTTGTTTATACTAATATCACAAACGCCAAACTAGAGGCTGCCTACTGGCAGCTGGACCCGGGCAGAATCAGGAAATGACTCATTTTGGTTCGGGGAACAATTTCTAACATCAGGACAATGGTTCTATCTCCAGTAATTGCTTTTACATCATGTTATTATTGATTCCACAACAACAAACAACATATAAACAGCTAATTATAGTTATTTGGACGGGAGGATTTTCTAGAATTTTGGAGATTTTTCCAAAAAATTATTTTATTTTTTTGTAATGAATCATTAAGAGAAGTTACATTGCACGGTTATAATGAACATAAGTATTTAAAGTGTAGCTGTCATTGAAAGAAAAAGTTTGGATATGTCCTAGAGAGTGTTCAGATCCCAACTGGTCACTAGTATGAGTTGGGAGAAAAGAGCAAGACCGTGACCAAAATGGTCCCATAGACTTACATTATGCAACTTTCTCGGTCATGTGACACAGAGCCGGGAAAGAATGTGCAGTTCTCAGCTTCTTACCTGTATAAAAGACATCTGTCCACAGAATGAATCAGATTCCAAACAGATTCCACCATGGTCAAGACCAAAGAGCTGTCCAAGGATGTCAGGGACAAGACTGTAGAACTACACAAGGATGGAATGGGTTACAAGACCAAAGAGCTGTCAAATTATGTCAGGGACAGGATTGAAGACCTACACAAGGCTGGAATGGGCTACAAGACCAAAGAGCTGTCCAAGGATGTCAGGGACAAGACTGTAGAACTACACAAGGATGGAATGGGTTACAAGACCAAAGAGCTGTCAAATTATGTCAGGGACAGGATTGAAGACCTACACAAGGCTGGAATGGGCTACAAGACCAAAGAGCTGTCCAAGGATGTCAGGGACCAGAGTGTAAACCTACACAAGACTGGAAAGGACTACAAGACCAAAGAGCTGTCCAAGGATGTTAGGGACCAGATTGTAGACCTATACTAGACTGGAATGGGCTACAAGACCAAAGAGCTGTCCAATGATGTCAGGGACCAGATTGTAAACCTACACAAGACTGGAAAGGACTACAAGACCAAAGAGCTATCCAAGGATGTCAGGGACCAGATTGTAGACCTATACTAGACTGGAATTAGCTACAAGACCAAAGAGCTGCCCAAGGATGTCAGGGACCAGATTGTAGACCTATACAAGGCTGGAATGGGCTTTAAGACCAAAGATCTGTCCAAGGATGTCAGGGACCAGATTGTAGACCTATACTAGACTGGAATGGGCTTCAAGACCAAAGAGCTAGCCAAGGATGTCAGGGACCAGATTGTAGACCTATACAAGGCTGGGATGGGCTTCAAGACCAAAGAGCTGTCCAAGGATGTCAGGGACCGGATTGAAGACCTACACAAGGATTGAATGGGCTACAAGACCAAATAGCTGTCCAAGAATGTCAGGGACCAGATTGTAGATCTATACAAGGCGGGAATTGGCTTCAAGATCATCGCCAAGCAGCTTAGTGGTAAAAGGTTTACAACAGTTGGTGGGATTATTAGCAAATGGAAGAAACACAAAATCCTAGTCAAACTCCCTCAGTTGATGGCTTTTGCAAGGTCTCACCTCGTGGAATTTGAATGATCATGTTCTGCATAAAACTCGTAACCCCTTGGAAACCTCTTTAAATAGGCACTGTCATTTGGAAGAACTTTTGGCAAGTCCTAGGGTCAAAAGTTTTGATAGATCGGGTCCCCCACTGGTCAGTAAAAGGTGCTACAATCAAGATGGTGGATAGAAACTGGAAAACAAATTATAAAGGGCATGGGAAAAACAGATATAGTGCTGGCAATGTTGGAATGGAATGATTTCTTTTGTCGTCAGGATTTTCTCTTTAAAGATTTCGAAAAATTGCAGAATCATCAAGGTTTTTTAAGCAAAAACTTAAGAGTACATAGACTCAAAAAATACAACCACAACATATTTCCTACACCCCGGGAAAACCGTGACACTTCTGACTTGACAATAATTAGAAAGTTTCCGGAGGTATAAACCTATCAATAATAATCAGAGGACCAGCACATTCTGGGAGCGCGGACTCCTGACCTCCCCCACCTCTGGTCAGGGGTCACAGGTACTGTAGTTATTACCTGAGGTTTGCTGTATCAACTGTGTTAGTGGAAATACAACTGTGTTGGCAAGTAGAAAACTAATCCATGATTGTTCAAGTGTGTGAACTGTGTGCAAAATGTGGGGACTACATGGGAAAATACTGCCAATTCTGTACACAATAAAGCACCATGTAAAAGGGGAACTCCACCAGAAAACTTTTTTTTTTTAATCAACTGGTGCCAGAAAGTTAAACAGATTTGTAAATGACTTCTATTTAAAAATCTTAATCCTTCTAGTACTGATCAGCTTCTATTTGCTCCACATTAAGTTCTTTTCTTTTTGAATTTCCTTTCCAGTCTGACCACAGTGCTCTCTGCTGACACCTCTGTCCATGTCAGAAACTGTCCAGAGCAGGATAGGTTTGCTATGGGAATTTGCTCCTACTTTGAACTGTTCTTAAAATGAACAGAGATGTCAGCAGAGAGCACTGTGGTCAGACAGAAATGAAATTCAAAAAGAAAAGAACTTCCTCTGGAGTATACAGCAGCAGTGTAATAAACAACGCTCCGGCCGGACATACCGGCCGTAAGTGCATCTCTCCCCGTATGTCAGCTCCCGGTGGGGCTGGGATTCACATCGTTCCAGCCCGTCACTCACCTCCGTCCCCGGCCTCTGTCTCTCAGCTCCGACGCGCGCCCCCCGCCTCCTAGCGCGCGCCCCGGAGCTTTGAAATTTAAAGGGCCAGTGCGCCCGTAATCAATATTAACACCTGCACCATTGTTATAAGTTTTTGCTCCTCCCTAGTACCCCTGCCGGATCTTTGTTTGCCTTTTGCCTTAGAAAAAGCAGTCTTAGTGTTTTCTTGCCGTGTACCAGACCTTTGTATTCCGTGACCCGACCGTGTTTCTATCCGCCAGCCTAATGACCTTCTGCTACCCTTCTGACTGTGCTCCTGTATCACCTGCCCTGACCTCTAGCCAGCCTGACTACGTCCTGCCTATTCCTTCGGTGCCAAGCTTCACCTCAGCCGCCTGAGTGGTCGAGTCGTGCCAGGGGTAGCGAACTGGGTGTCGCCTGCCGCAGCAAGTCCAACCCACCTTGTGGCGGGCTCTGGTGAAAACCAGCGGCACCTTAGACTCCGCTCCCTGGCATGGACCGCATCATCTGCCACACAGGTCCAGCGGATCCACTACATCACCCGCTCCAGACTACCGTGGAACTACGGATCTACTACTCCCTGGGTACCTGCCATCTGCGGTGAGTCTTACAAGCTGAAAAGTACTAGAAGGATTGAGATTTTCAAATAGAAGTACTTTACAAATCGGTTTAACTTTCTGGCACCAGTTGATTAAAAAAATTAATAAAAATTTCCAGGGGAGTACCCCTTTAACCTTGTTAAAGACTTTTTTTGTCAAAACATGAGGTCTTAAAACTGTATGTGGACCATCTAATGTGTATGTTGGCCTCCCAACATTGTTGGGGAGAGAAGGATCCAACATGTTGATTTCACCTGCCTGATCCTTTTGCCACCAGAGATGTCTGCCAATGGTTTTCTCCATTCTCCACATATACTTGGCTGAGTGGATGTGTATGATGGGGTTGGGAAAGATAGCTGCCAGCCATATGAGTGTTCGCCCAACAGTATTGTTATTTGTATGACCATCTGTATCCTATTGCTCTTCAGGATTCTGCAGGTGCATCTTCTGTTAGAGATGATACTAGTCAAGTAGAATTATTGGTTTGTCCTTTGCCTTATATCTCAATGACATGCATTCTCACCACATCCATGGTCACGGCAAAGAGTAAGTGATGGAGTAAACTGCGCCATTGTTAGCCTGAGATTGAGGTCTAACACAAGTACTAGTATCTCCTTAGTGTGGAGATGAGGCTTGGATGCTTCTATAAACCACTATGCCTGCAATGGTCATAGTCCCGTCACTGGTCCCCCACTGGGGCTTATCATTTTGCAATACTAAGGTTCCTTATCATATTATCATAATCCTAACCATTTGTATCCCTTTTATAAGTAAGGTGAGTTCCCTGTACATGCTCCCTTGGACATGTTCACTCATTTTAGAAGGTCCCAGTGGCTGAAGACAAGACCCTATCCAACCAGTAGGATCTACCGTCCCCCCCCACCACCATGCATCCATCTACCTCAGTTGGTTACTTATGGATGCATATGGCAATATGTGATGTGGATGGCTCCCCAATATTCTTGGTTCATGAATATACTACAAAATTTGCAGCAGGACAACAACTCCAAACATACAGAGAATGAAGAACTATCTTCAGCTTAAAAGGGTACTCCACTGGCCAGCGTTCGGAAGTAAATGTTCTGAACGCTGTTTTCACGCTATGGAGGTTGGCCATGCCCCTTGTGACATCACTACCACACCCCATCAATGCAAGTCTATGGGAGGGGGCGTGACGGCCGTCACGCCCCCTCCCATTGACTTGCATTGAGGGGGCATGACCATGACGTCATAAGGGGCATGGACGACCCCCGCAGCACGAAAACAGCGTTCAGAACCAGCGTTTACTTCCGAATGCTGGCCAGTGGAGTACCCCTTTACAGAAGAACAAGGAGTCCTGGAACTGATGATATGGCCACCACAGAGTCTTGATCTTAACATCATTGAGTCTGTCTGGGATTACATGAAGGATTGAGCAAGGGGTTAGTAAGGAATATTTAGAGGCGGGTCACCAGGGACCCCGCACGGCAGTCAGCGTGCCTTGACATGTATAAACAAATGATGCTTGATGGCGTTACTAATCCCTGTTGAGCTACCTGAAGTAATACAGAGTAGCGAAACGCGTTGGATGTGTATTGTTTTATTCATATATGCATAATAACATCCTAAGTTATGCTATGTGGACAACTGCTCATGTCTTATGTATGAATACTGTGTAACACCCCTGGATAACACCCACGGGTACTTATTGCTACCTTACACCACATGTTATTTTCCCTTATGTAACCAACCTGTACATCTGTACTGACTATTGATGATCAGCGATTATTACCTGTTGCGGCCAAACATACCTGTATACCATATCTACTATCTGTATCCCCAACCTAGCCTCGGGTCTATCAGGAGGTTCCGGTGTAGGCCAAGGTCACAAGGACAGGGCACCTACAGTTTTCTTGATATTTCTATGACTAACACAACATATTTCCTATATTACCGTAGACCAGTAACGCCTATACAAGTTACGTCAATGCGCCCCTAGAACTTAAAGAGGAACTCTGGTACTTAAAAACGTATCCCCTATTTACAGGATAGAGGATAAGTGATCACGGTTTGAATGGATTGACCATTGGAATGGATTGGATTGACCTACTCGGTGCCCCAGCTCTCCTCATGCACGGAGCAACCACCTCTCTGTGCACAGATGCGTCTTTATAGGAGAGCCGGGGTGCAAGCCAGAGATCATGGGGGGTCCCAGCAGTCGGACCCCCTGCAATCAGACACTTATCACCTATCCATAGTACCAGAGTAAGGCCAGTAGGTGACAGAGAACAGATTTATACTCCATGTTGTAGAATGTTGGTTCACAATTTCTAGTGGTCTTCTAATGGTTGCCATTGCCACAAGTAGACAGTCCTTTTTTGACAAAATTTTTTCTTTTTTTTGCCAAATCAATTGATTTGCCTTGAACATCTGAAATGTTTGAGGTTATGGCGGTCAGTGTCGCCAATGGAAACCTTTGGTGAGATTTCTTTGTTGTCTTTAGTAGTAGGCTACCGAATGGTCCTACCATCTGAAGGGTCTCGCCAGTGTGGAAACAGGATTTTTTCCCACAATACAGAAGAACCTGATGTTTTCTCTTACTATGGCCCTTGTTGCAATTCCCCACGTCTATGTTTACTATCGCAACATTTCTTCTGAAGAGGGGAAACCTGCACAGGTTCTTGAGCATAAGAAATGGGTTTGGTCTTCACGTAGTGCTGGGCGCTATACAGTGACCCCCCCCCCCCGACTTCGATGGCCTCGACATACGATCATTTCAACATAAGATGGCCTCTCAGAGGACATCGCATGTTGAAGGCAGCATCAACATACGATGCTTTTGTATGTCGGGGCCATCGCATAAACGGCTATCCGGCAGCGCAGACTGCTTCAACTACTACCACCGGATAGACGTTTATGGTGCCCCGTATGGTCTGCTGACGATCACTTACCTGTCCTCGGGGCTCCGGTGCGTCCTCTTCGGGATCCCCTGCATCGTCGGCGCTCTCCATCGTCGTCATCACGTCGCTGCGCACGCCGTCCCGTCATCCAATAGGAGCGGCGTGCGTAGCAACGTGATGGCGGCAACGGAGAGCGAGGATGCCGGGGAAGCAGAGGCCTTGCCGGAGCGTCGGGGACACCGGGGGACGCGGCGACAGCGATTGAAGGCGACATCCAGGGCAGCGGTGATGGTCCGGAGCGGCGGGGACACGTGAGTATAACTTCCAATACCAGTGGTCTTCAACCTGCGGACCTCCAGATGTTGCAAAACTACAATTCCCAGCATGCCCGGACAGCCGTTGGCTGTCCGGGCATGCTGGGTGTTGTAGTTTTGCAACATCTGGAGGTCCGCAGGTTGTAGACCACTGTCCTATACTTTACATTGCACGGATCCCTCAACATACGATGGTTTCAACAAACGATGGTCCATTTAGAACGAATTACCATCGTATGTACCATCGTACCATCGTATGTTGAGGGACCACTGAATCGGTTCATACCGAATATTTTTCATATACCGCAATACCGGTGAGTGTATACAAAATGTTGGGAAAGCAGAGAGGCGGAACGTCGCACCACGGGACATTGTTTGAGAGGGGCCTGGTTTTGCAATTGCACCAAACAAGCACCATGTGAGTGAGAGCGCATCAGCCTGAGCGGTGAACAAAATGGACAACCCCCGGTTAAAGTAATGAAACTGAAGTTTCAGAACGGGCAGAAAATGAAACCGAACAACTGGTGCCAAAACGGGGTGCCATGTCTGTTGTATTAAACCTGTATTAATACTAGTGTGAACATTAAAGGGGCACTCCGCTGCTCAGTGTTTGGAACAAACTGTTCCAAACGCTGGAGCCGGGAGCTTGTGACATCATAGCCCCGCCCCCATGACATCACGTCCCGCCCCCTCAATGCAAGTCTATGGGAGGAGACTTGAGTTAAGGGAAAGCTTCCTGGAAAAGATGGCATTGAAGCTGCTCTGCGCCAACAATTCCCAGTGGAGCATGAATGACCTATAAGCCTTCACATGTCTTTAAGACGCTCTCTAAAAGGGGTACACCGAAACAGTTTGTTCCTAACACTGAGCAGCGAACGCTGGAGCCGGCGCTGGGAACTTGTGATGTCATAGCCCCGCCCCCTCATGACGTCATGCCTCACCCCCTCAATGCAAGTCTATGGGAGGGGGCGTGACGGCTTTCACGCCCCCTCCCATAGACTTGCATTGAGGGGGTGAGGCGTGACGGCTGTCACGCCCCCTCCCATAGACTTATATTGAGGGGGCGGGGCAGGATGGCATGAGGGGGCGGGGCTATGACGTCATGAGCTTCCGGCTCCAGCGTTCAGAACAGTTTGTTCCAAACACTGAGCAGCGAACGCTGGAGCCGGCGCTGGGAACTCGTGATGTCATAGCCCCACCCCCTCATGACGTCCCCTCCCATAGACTTGCATTGAGGAGGTGAGGTGTGACGGCTGTCACGCCCCCTCCCATAGACTTGTATTGAGGGGGGGGCAGGATGGCATGAGGGGGCGGGGCTATGACGTCACGAGCTTCCGGCTCCAGCGTTCAGAACAGTTTGTTCCAAACACTGAGCAGCGAACGCTGGAGCCGGCGCTGGGAACTCGTGATGTCATAGCCCCGCCCCCTCATGACGTCACACCCCGCCCCCTCAATACAAGTCTATGGGAGGGGGCGTGACAGCCGTCACGCCCCCTCCCATAGACTTGCATTGAGGGGGTGAGGCGTGACGGCTGTCACGCCCCCCTCCCATAGACTTGCATTGAAGGGGCGGGGCGTGACGGCATGAGGGGGCGTGGCTATGACGTCACGAGCTTCCGGCTCCAGCGTTCAGAACACTTTGTTCCAAACTCTGAGCAGCAGAGTACCCATTTAATGTTTTTTCTACAATATTCAGTACTCATGACAGTAAAATAGGTCATTGTAAGACAATTTACTGCAGTAATTACTGTGTAAATTATTAGAAAATGAGGTTAACCCCCAGTCGTGCATGAAAAAAAAAACGAAAACGTTAACTACTGTGAAACCGCCATAAGAAAAATGCCATGATATACGTTTTTGGTCATACGGCCCAGCACTATCTTCACGCCATTGGTTAATATACATATATAGAGCTTTTATATACACAGAGTAGCCTGTAGCGGTGGTACTAGTGCTCGGTAAATTACCCCGCCATACCTCGCATTAAATCCTCATTTGCAATTAATTAAAGGCATTAAGCCCGGCCGCCTGTTTCCAGCCTATTTCCGCAGATATCCCGGCATCCATTTGCGGGGGTCCGTCCTTAAACAGGAGGGATGTGATGGTGTTTGTAATAAACCTATCATCAATGCTGCGGAATGTATTAAAGGAAATTACCAAAGCTTCAGAAATGAGTTGCAGGCGATGATAAAGAAACTGAATAGTGTTCCCCTGTTGGGAGCGGCAGATTATTTTGGGCGGCTTATAGCGCTGTGGATTAACGGGAAGCAAACTTTTTTTTAAATGCATTGCAAAAAAATGTGCTTAGGAAGATTTGAATAGCAATTTATAAAGCAATGGCGGAGCACAAAAGCCAGGCTGGGAGGTCGCGGCTATGTAATGCTGCTGCGTTCGAAAATAATATTCAGCAGAAGAAGCAACAACAATGTGTACAGTGCTATGGGATAACTTCACCATAGACATATGCTGCAGCAGGGGGGTATAACCAATGGGGTGTTATGTCCTTAGACTCTTGGTTAAAGTGAAGCACTATCTTTAAAGGGTTACTCCGGTGGAAAACTTACAAAAAATAAAAATAAAAAATCAACTGGTGCCAGAAAGTTAAACAGATTTGTAAATTACTTCTATTAAAAAATCTTAATCCTTCCAGTACTTATTAGCTGCTGAATACTACAGAGGAAATGTTTTTCTTTTTGGAACACAGAGCTCTCTGCTGACATCACGAGCACAGTGCTCTCTGCTGACATCTCTGTCCATTTTAAGAACTGTCCAGAGTAGGAGAAAATCCCCATGGCAAACATATGCTGCTCTGGAGAGTTCCTAAAATGGACGGAGATGTCAGCAGAGAGCACTGGGGTCGTGATGTCAGCAGAGAGCTCTGTGTTCCAAAAAGAAAATAATTTCCTCTATAGTATTCAGCAGCTAATAAGTACTGGAAGGATTAAGATTTTGTAATAGAAGTAATTTACAAATCTGTTTAACTTTCTGGCACCAGTTGATTTTAATATTTTTTTTTTTAAGTTTTCCACCGGAGTACCCCTTTAAAGATAGTGTTTCACTTTAACTAAGAGTCTAAGAACATGACTGGGAATGTAAACTAGGCCAGAAATATCTCCAGAAGGATAGAATGCCCATCAGACAGCTGTTTCGGGGTTATTGCCCCTTGTCAGTGCCGAGCAGGGTGCTGGCTGTTAAAAGGCCTATCGTTTTGGAACCAAAGGGGTAAGTTTCTCCTTAAAGGGGTTAAAGAGGAAAAAACTTTTATAAATATATATATATATATATATATATATATATATATATATATATGTATATCAACTGGCTCCAGAAAGTGAAACAGATTTGTAAATTACTTCTATTAAAAAATCTTAATCCTTTCAGCACTTATGAGCTGCTGAACTTGAGTGGTTCTTTTCTGTCTAAGTGCTCTCTGATGACACCTGTCTCGGGAACTGTCCAGAGTAGAAGCAAATCCCCATAGCAAACCTCTTCTACTCTTTGCAGTTCCCGAGACAAGCAGAGATGTCAGCAGAGAGCACTGTTACCAGACAGAAAAGAACAACTCAACTTCAGCAGCTGATAATTATTGGAAGGATTAAGATTTTTTTATAGAAGTAATTTACAAATCTGTTTAACGTTCTGGAGCCAGTATATATATAAAAGTTTCTTCCTGGAATCTCCTTTAAGAGAGCGTCGTAAAGACATGTGAAGGCTTATAGGCCATTCATGCTCCACTGGGAATTGTAGAATGGATCGCAGAGCAGCTTCAATGCCATCTTTTCCAGGAAGCTTTCTCTTAAAGGGGTACTCCACTGCTCAACGTTTGGAACAAACTGTTCCGAAAGCTGGAGCCGGCGCAGGAAGCTCATGACGTCACGCCCCTCCCCCTCAATGCAAGTCTATGGGAGGGGGCGTGATGGCCGTTACACCCCCTCCCATAGACTTGCATTGAGGGGGCAGGGCGTGGTGTCATGAGAGGGCGGGGCTATGACATCACGAGCTCCCAGCACTGGCTCCAGCGTTTTTTTCAAATGCTGAGCAGCGGAGTACCCCTTTAACTCAGTGTTTCACTTCCAATAGGAGTATTAGGACATGACTGGGAATGTATGCAAGCGTCTTTATGATTCTCTTCTCAAGGAGAAACATTACCACTTTGGTCTCACGTTCATAGGCCTCTCACTTGCCAGCCAGCACTCTGCTCTGTACTGTAGAGGGACAGCAACCCCTAAAACAGCTGTCTACAGATGGGTATTCTTTCCTTCTGGAGAGATTTCTGGCTTTTTATATATGCCCAGTCATGTTCCAAGACTCCTTGTCAGAGTGAAACACTGACTTTAAGGGAAAACTACCTGGAAAAAGGGGTGTGAGAGAACGGCTTTGCATATTCTTCCCAAAATTCCCAATGGAGCATGAATTGCCTATAAGTCTTCACATGTCTCTATGATTCTCTTCTCAAGCAGAAACATTACCCCTTTGGTCCGAAAGTCTTGAGAGACATGAGACTTGTGGCATTACTATTCTCTGCTTATTAATTGGTACCTCGGTTTAGTCCTGGCTTGTTTGACCACTCTTTGTTAGAATGTTTATCCCGTGTTTTTGTTTCTTGTACTTTTCCTGTTAACCTTTTGTTCTGTAACCTGCGTCCGTGATTAGGGATGAGCGAATCAAATCTGACTAATCCGAATTTGTTACGAATTTCAGGAAAAATTCGATTTGCAATGAATATTGGCGCGATTCGATCTCACAAATCACTTAATTTAACTCCATTTAGTGCGGTCCAGGCTCCAGGACATCTAAAATGATGGATCCACATGCGAGGACATGGTGCGAGGAATCCTGGGAAGCCGGGAACAAGGGTAGGCGGGATGACCCTGAATCACATGCAGCCTATCGCCAGCCAGTCACCCCTGTGATGTCACAGCCCTATATAATCAGCAGCCATATTGCGGCCAGTCACTTCAGCCTTTCACTGCATAGAGATAGATAGGGACAGACAGCACTGTGTGTTGCACAGAAAAGCTTTTTGCTAGCAGCATTTCACCTCCTAGTCAAGTCAGCGTTCTGTTGCACAGAGGGACAGAGAGCAGTGTGTTGCACAGAACAGCAGCGATTCAGCTCAAGCCCAAATCTTGCCTAGAAGCACTGATAGGGAAGGGAGTGAGATTGAGAGAGAAAGTGCAATTTTGGGTTTAGTACACAGTGACTGTGTGCTGCAGCACTGTGTGTACTGCTGGTGTTGTGCACAAATACTTTTTTAAGCGTACTGAAGCGCATTGTACTCCCCTCATAAGTGCATACCACATACGTACATCTTAGTGTTGTACTATTTTGTTCCTGTTAAAGTCTCAAGGGCCTGGATACTGCGAAAGGCCAGGCAAAAGTACTCACTGGCTGGTGTTGTAGACAAATACTGTTTTAAGCGTACAGGAGCGCATTGTACTCCCCTCATAAGTGCATACCACATACGTACATCTTAGTGTTGTACTATTCTGTTCCTGTTAAAGTCCCAAGGGCCTAGATACTGTAAAAGGCCATACAGAAGTACTCAACGGCTGGTGTTGTAGACAAATACAGTTTTAAGCGTACTGGAGCGCATTGCCCTCAGAGTTCCCCTCACTCAGGTTTATGGAACGGACTTTTGCAGAAATGTCTACAACTCAAACTGCCCCCTTGTAAATCCACCCTTGATGACCTTGTCACATACAATACTACCACTTTTTTTTTTATATCCCTTTCATCACAGATTTTTGTGTTTTTTGAAGTTTGTGTTTTTTTGCACTTGCATGTTCTGTAATCAGGGCTGTAGCTCTGATGAGGCGAGTGAGGTGCGCTGTTGCAAGGGGGCGCAAGGGGGGTTCAGCACACATTACAATGAGGCATTGATTCCCAACCAGGGTGCCAGGACACTCTGGTGGGAAATATGGCACAAACATTTTTTGACTTTTCTGCCCAGGCCTGTGCACTTGTGAGTCACAGATGTGCAGGCCAGGCAGGAGGGAAGTCTGTGTGCAGTGCCGGGACAGGTGATGCTGCAGCTCCAATCCGCGTGTATCCTCCCTCTCCTGTGGAGCAGGTCTGGACTCTGGATTCTCCCTCTTCCCTCAGCAGAATGATGTGGATGGAGGGAAGGAGCAGGGACACAATTCTCTGTTCTCGCCTAAGGAGCAAAAAGAGCTAGCTACAGCTCTGTCTGTAATGCACATCATGTAACAATGTTTAGCACTTATCTGATCGCTGTTTGCAGACTTTGTTTAAAGACTTTTTATAATTTATGAAAAGTGACTTGTAAATTTTGAAATAAAATTTTATAGAATTTAAATAAATAATTTTGATCCATAAAAGCCAGGTAAGAAGTCCAGAATGGAAGGTAACTCTTGTCACTACATTCTCAAGGCATGAAGGACATTTCCAAAAGAATCTGCATGTCATACTGAATAACAGTATTATTTCACTAACCCAGCACACACCCTATGCTTATTACAGCAAAGCAAAGTGTTCTACACCCCTATTGAGGCTTTCTGTAGGCCAGAAATATCTGTTTATAACAGCGATTTGCCGCAAATAAATTCAGAACAAACCACATTTTTTCAGAAAATTCGGCGAATTGTCCCAATCGAATTTTTAAAAAATTCGCACATCTCTATCTGTGATGTTGTTTATTATTTTTGAATCTTATTATGCCCCTTCACTTACTGAGAACAGGGACCACTGTCAAGTTGAGAATCTATCATTTAGGGTGGATACTCAAGTAGGCAGGGAAAGTGGCCACTTATCCCTGCCGGACGTGAAACTTGTAGCCCAGTGTGTGGGCTGTTCTAGTCCTTGGTGGTCCAGCATATGTTTATACGAGAAAATACGTTGTTTTTGATCCCTTCTCTATTGTATTCTCTAAGTAGACATTACTTGGACTTTAGTGAGGTTGCAGCACCTGCTGTATTCATTCCCTGTCTGCTGTTCTTCCTGTGGCATTATTCAACACAAGTCAGTATGCAGTAATCACACCTCATCCATTCCCTAAAAAGATATGTACATGTCTATGTGACAGGGAAATAGTGATGTAGGCAATAGAGGCTGGTCAGAGGTGGTGACATCACTCAGGGGGAGGGACTATAGCTCAGAGACAAGATGCAGCCACGCCTCCTTAGACAGGAGAGAATGAGATGTAGTCTGGTAATAGAGGAAGAAGCCGGAAGCTGCTGAGACAACACCACATTGAAAATGAGAGGACTACACAATTTCCTTTCAGGAGAGAGGGAGGGGCCAGGGAACTGCTGAGACAACACCACACTAACAGTAAGAGGACTACACAATTTCCTTTCAGGTGAGAGGGAGGGGCCAGGGAACTGCTGAGACAACACCACACTGACAATGAGAGGATTACACAATTTCCTGGCAGGGGAGAGTGAGGAGCTGCTGAAACAACACAATACTAACAATAAGAGGACTACACATCTTCCTGCCAGAAGAGAGTGAGGAGCCCGGAGCTGCTAATACAGCACTACACTGACAATGAGAGGACTACACAACTTCCTGTCAGGGGAGCGTGAGGAACTGGGTAGCTGCTGAGACAACACCTCACTGACAGTGAGAGGACTATACAACTTCCTGTCAGGGGTAAACCATGTAAAATCATGCTAAAGCCAGTACAATATGTGAAAACACTATGTTAGTAAGTTATAGGACTCAGGTTTTTTTTATTTAAATACAGTTTTATGATACCAGAATTCTCCTTTAAGGTTAGTAGGGTTAGGATCCATAACCCTAACCCTCAATTCTTTTTCTGATCACAGAAATGATGCTGTCGCCTAAAACTAATTCCCAAAAGTTTTAGATTCTAGCAATTCTAATAGTTTTAAAGGAAATCTGTCATCAGTATCACCCACACTAACCTGCCATACAGGCTTGTAGTGCAAATAATACTGATCAAAATTATACTTACGGCGTCCGGAACTGCCATGCAGTTCCGCTGTTATTGCTGGTTATCGGGTATGCAAATTAGGTTCTTGGGACATGGGCGGAGCTTGGAAGCCAGCTCCGGGCACTCTGGCGTAATCTTCGGCTGGGCGGGCGCTCCCGTCTGGCCGAAGATTACGTCAGAGTGCCTGGAGCTCGGGTCCAAGCTCCGCCCATGCCCCAAGGACCTAATTTGCATGCCCCAAAAATTAGCAATAACTGCGCAATGGCGTGGTGGTTCCAGACGCCGTGCTCATGCATATGCATAACCCCCTCCCTGATCGCGCGGCCGTACTACTGAGCGGCGCATGCGCCGGAGAAAGGCACCGCCGCACATGCAGGGAGGATTACGTCAGAGTGTCCAGAGCTCAGATCCAAGCTCCGCCCATGCCTAAAGGACCTAATTTGCATACCCAGAAAACGAGCAATAACGGTTGAACGGCGTGGTGGTTCCGGATGCCGTAAGTATAATTTTGATCAGTATTACCCGCACTACAAGCCTGTATGACAGGTTAGTGCGGGTGATACCGATGACAGATTTCCTTTAAGAAAATCCAGAACAAATTCGATTAGTTCCAAATCCTGCACACAATGCCATGAGTACCACAATGCGTAGCTCCTATACTGACATATATGATACAATCGGGGGGAGGCAGACTCCCTGAATGAGCGTCACGAGGATGAACCGCCATTTAACGCTTCATTAGAAAACACATCTGATCGCTCTGTCCTGAGTCACATTGTGCACTATGGGAACGTGGCGTTATCTGCTGAGGTTCTTTCGCCTCTTATCCTCCCTGTTGCACGCTTACCACCTCGCCTGTAATACACTGCATTTTGCTTGTATCTCGCCACCATTCACGTGTATAAATAGCGCCGCATGTACACACTGGGGAGATTATCTCTAACCTAAACCCTACTTGCTGACAGTCGCACGTTCCTTTCATGCTACATCCACTTAATTCGCTAACAAGGACTTCGCTGGTTGGGAATTAGGTTCTGATATAGAAGATCACCTTCCCCGGCCTCGAAGAACGGACTAAATAAATCCCTGAATGTCTCTGCTATTCCAATATCTCCATCAACCGGCATAGCGGCTCCTGTATCCGAGCGGTCCAAAGCAATTTCAGTCAGCCGGAGACTCTGCAGGCGATTCCTTTTCTTATGGAAATGGGACAAGCTTATTTATACAGAAAAATGAAGATTTGCTGTATAAAATAAACACATAAAAAAATTAATAATAATAATAATAAAAAAAGGTAAATAAAAATAATAAAGGAAGAAAATATCCAGGATATGAATCCGCCAAGAAAAAAAAAATCTCATTTTCTCCACTATGGACTATGGGGCTTCCGGTGTCATTGAAAAGCGGAGGGAGATATAGAAGGGATTAAGATAAATAAGGATGCATTTACAATTTATTAAATACCATACAAATAACCCAGATAAACAGGGAGATAACTAGAGAATTGCAGTTTGCTGAGAGAGTAACTTTAGATTTTAATGAATATTTTACATACGCTTTGCGCTTTGTCGCGATGCCGCCTCATTGTCCTGGCTGAGCTCCATATTATGCTACGGCAGCAATATATAGGAATAGACGGAGATCAGATAATCACTGGAATAAATAGGGTGTCGGGGGCAGGGGCCCGCTATTACACCTTCAAAGTAATAAGTGGCGCCAATGTCTTTTATGATTTTCCTTTTATAGAGTTAATTATAGTAAATACATTAGCATGAATATAGGTCTCAGATCTCCGGAGGTTTGTCTTTCTCTGCTGAATGCAGATTAATGCACTGGCAGGACGGGGGAGGTACTATACATATATTGTCCATATGACAAGGGTAGATTATAGAAGAGACCATAGAAGGGGATATACTTCATATATTGTCCATATGACAAGGGTAGATTATAGAAGAGACCATAGAAGGGGATATACTATACATATATTGTCTATATGACAAGGGTAGACCATAGAAGAGACCATAGAAGGGGATATACTATACATATATTGTCCATATAACAAGGGTAGACCATAGAAGAGACCATAGAAGGGGATATACTACATATATTGTCCATATGACAAGGGTAGACCATAGAAGAGACCATAGAAGGGGATATACTATACATATATTGTCCATATAACAAGGGTAGACCATAGAAGAGACCATAGAAGGGGATATACTACATATATTGTCCATATGACAAGGGTAGACCATAGAAGAGACCATAGAAGGGGATATACTACATATATTGTCCATATGACAAGGGTAGATTATAGAAGAGACCATAGAAGGGGATATACTACATATATTGTCCATATGACAAGGGTAGATTATAGAAGAGACCATAGAAGGGGATATACTACATATATTGTCCATATGATAAGGGTAGATTATAGAAGAGACCATAAAAGGGGATATACTACATATATTGTCCATATGACAAGGGTAGACCATAGAAGAGACCATAGAAGGGGATATACTACATATATTGTCCATATGACAAGGGTAGATTATAGAAGAGACTATAGAAGGGGGATATACTACATATATTGTTCATATGACAAGGGTAGATTATAGAAGAGACCATAGAAGGGGTTATACTACATATATTGTCCATATGACAAGGGTAGACCATAGAAGGGGATATACTATACATATATTGTCCATATGACAAGGGTAGATTATAGAAGAGACCATAGAAGGGGCATATACTACATATATTGTCCATATGACAAAGGTAGACCATAGAAGAGACCATAGAAGGGGATATACTACATATATTGTTCATATGACAAGGGTAGACCATAGAAGAGACCATAGAAGGGGATATACTACATATATTGTTCATATGACAAGGGTAGACCATAGAAGAGACCATAGAAGGGGCATATACTACATATATTGTCCATATGATAAGGGTAGATTATAGAAGAGACCATAGAAGGGGATATACTACATATATTGTTCATATGACAAGGGTAGACCATAGAAGAGACCATAGAAGGGGCATATACTACATATATTGTCCATATGACAAGGGTAGATTATAGAAGAGACCATAGAAGGGGGATATACTACATATATTGTCCATATGACAAGGGTAGACCATAGAAGGGGATATACTACATATATTGTTCATATGACAAGGGTAGATTATAGAAGAGACCATAGAAGGGGGATAAACTATACATATATTGTCTATATGACAAGGATAGATCATAGAAGAGACCATAGAAGGGGTATATACTACATATATTGTCCATATGACAAGGGTAGACCATAGAAGGGGATATACTATACATATATTGTCTATATGACAAGGGTAGACCATAGATGGGGATATACTATACATATATTGTCCATATGACAAGGGTAGACCATAGATGGGGATATACTATACATATATTGTCTATATGACAAAGGTAGATTATAGAAGAGACCATAGAAGGGGGATATACTATACATATATTATCCATATGACAAGGGTAGACCATAGAAGGGGATATACTATACATATATTGTCTATATGACAAGGATAGACCATAGAAGAGACCATAGAAGGGGATATACTACACATATATTGTCCATATGACAAGGGTAGACCATAGAAGAGACCATAGAAGGGGATATACTACACATATATTGTCCATATGACAAGGGTAGACCATAGAAGGGGATATACTATACATATATTGTCTATATGACAAGGGTAGATTATAGAAGAGACCATAGAAGGGGGATATACTATACATATATTGTCCATATGACAAGGGTAGATTATAGAAGAGACCATAGAAGGGGATATACTATACATATATTGTCTATATGACAAGGATAGACCATAGAAGAGACCATAGAAGGGCATATACTACACATATATTGTCCATATGACAAGGGTAGACCATAGAAGGGGATATACTATACATATATTGTCTATATGACAAGGATAGACCATAGAAGAGACCATAGAAGGGCATATACTACATATATTGTCCATATGACAAGGGTAGATCGTAGAAAAGACCATAGAAGGGTATGCAGAGGTAGCAATATAAGCCAGGCCCCTACATCAAGGGGGCCCAGGCCCATAGTCCACAGACAGTGGCATGTGAAGTTGCGGAGGTTAGGGCGTAGCTGTTATTTTGGTGTTTGGGATTTACAGTCTGCGTCTATGTGTAAAGGCCATTAGTATCATAGAAGATCTTGTGGATGGTCTGGGACACATGATCTAGCTCAGGTCCTCTCCATACATGTGGTGTTTTCACCTTATATAGGTTGGGTTATCTCTATGGTACTTTCTGGTAGCACAGCAAACATGAACAAAAGAGAAGGGTCTGGATTAAGAGCACTCTCTTCCAATACTATGTATGGGGGCACTCTCTGGATGCACTATGCATGGTGGTATGCTCTTGCTGCACTGTGTGGGGGCACTATAAGGGGACATTCTCTTCATGTAAAGTGTATAGGGAGCTCTGGCTGCACAGTGTATGAGTGCACTCTCTGGCTGCACAGTGTATGGGTGCACTCTCTGGCTGCATAGTGTATGTGTGCACTCTCTGGCTGCACAGTGTATGTGTGCACTCTCTGGCTGCACAGTGTATGTGTGCACTCTCTGGCGGCATAGTGTATGTGTGCACTCTCTGGCGGGATAGTGTATGGGTGCACTCTCTGGCTGCATAGTGTATGGGTGCACTCTCTGGCTGCATAGTGTATGGGTGCACTCTCTGGCTGCATAGTGTATGGGTGCACTCTCTGGCTGCATAGTGTATGGGTGCACTCTCTGGCTGCATAGTGTATGGGTGCACTCTCTGGCTGCACAGTGTATGGGTGCACTCTCTGGCTGCATAGTGTATGGGTGCACTCTCTGGCTTCATAGTGTATGGGTGCACTCACTGACTGCACAGTGTATAGGTGCACTCTCTGGCTGCATAGTGTATGAGTGCACTCTCTGGCTACACAGTGTATGGGTGCACTCTCTGGCTGCATAGTGTATGAGTGCACTCTCTGGCTGCACAGTGTATGGGTGCACTCTCTGGCTGCATAGTGTGTAGGTGCACTCTCCGGCTGCATAGTGTATGAGTGCACTCTCTGGCTGCATAGTGTATGGGTGCACTCTCTGGCTGCACAGTGTATGGGTGCACTCTCTGGCTGCATAATGTGTGGGTGCACTCTCTGGCTGCACAATGTATGGGTGCACTCTCTGGCTGCATAGTGTATGGGTGCACTCTCTGGCTACATATTGTATGGGTGCACTCTCTGGCTGCACAGTGTATAGGTGCACTCTCTGGCTGCATAGTGTATGAGTGCACTCTGGCTGCACAGTGTATGGGTGCACTCTCTGGCTGCATAGTGTATGAGTGCACTCTCTGGCTGCACAGTGTATGGGTGCACTCTCTGGCTGCATAGTGTATGGGTGCACTCTCTGGCTACACAGTGTATGAGTGCACTCTCTGGCTGCATAGTGTATGAGTGCACTCTCTGGCTGCACAGTGTATGGGTGCACTCTCTGTCTGCATAGTGTATGGGTGCACTCTCTGGCTGCACAGTGTATGGGTGCACTCTCTGGCTGCACAGTGTATGGGTGCACTCTCTGGCTGCATAGTGTATGAGTGCACTCTCTGGCTGCACAGTGTATAGGTGAACACTCTGGCTGCACAGTGTATGGGTGAACTCTGGCTGCATAGTGTATGGGTGCACTCTCTGGCTGCATAGTGTATGGGTGCACTCTCTGGCTGCATAGTGTATGGGTGCACTCTCTGGCGGCACAGTGTGTGGTGCACTCTCTGGCTGCATAATGTATGGGTGCACTCTCTGGCTGCATAGTGTATAGTGCACTCTCTGGCTGCATAGTGTATGGGTGCACTCTCTGGCTGCACAGTGTATGAGTGCACTCTCTGGCTGCATAGTGTATGAGTGCACTCTCTGGCTGCATAGTGTATGGGTGCACTCTCTGGCTGCATAGTGTATGGGTGCACTCTCTGGCTGCACAGTGTATGGGTGCACTCTCTGGCTGCACAGTGTATGGTGCACTCTCTGGCTGCACAGTGTAGGGGTGCACTCTCTGGCTGCACAGTGTATGGGTGCACTCTCTGGCTGCATAGTGTATGGGTGCACTCTCTGGCTGCATAGTGTATAGGTGCACTCTCTGGCTGCATAGTGTATGTGTGTACTCTCTGGCGTCACAGTGTATGGGTGCACTCTCTGGCTCCATAGTGTATGGGTGCACTCTCTGGCTGCATAGTGTATGGGTGCACTCTCTGGCTGCATAGTGTATGGGTGCACTCTCTGGCTGCACAGTGTATGGGTGCACTCTCTGGCTGCATAGTGTATGGGTGCACTCTCTGGCTGCACAGTGTATGGGTGCACTCTCTGGCTGCATAGTGTATGCGTGCACTCTCTGGCTGCACAGTGTATGGGTGCACTCTCTGGCTGCATAGTGTATGGGTGCACTCTCTGGCTGCATAGTGTATGGGTGCACTCTCTGGCTGCACAGTGTATAGGTGAACACTCTGGCTGCACAGTGTATGGGTGAACTCTGGCTGCCAAGTGTATGGGTGCACTTTCTGGCTGCATAGTGTATGGGTGCACTCTCTGGCTGCATAGTGTATGGGTGCACTCTCTGGCGGCACAGTGTGTGGTGCACTCTCTGGCTGCATAATGTATGGGTGCACTCTCTGGCTGCATAGTGTATGGGTGCACTCTCTGGCTGCATAGTGTATGGGTGCACTCTCTGGCTGCACAGTGTATGGGTGCACTCTCTGGCTGCACAGTGTATGGGTGCACTCTCTGGCTGCATAGTGTATGAGTGCACTCTCTGGCTGCATAGTGTATGGGTGCACTCTCTGGCTGCATAGTGTATGGGTGCACTCTCTGGCTGCACAGTGTATGGGTGCACTCTCTGGCTGCACAGTGTATGGTGCACTCTCTGGCTGCACAGTGTAGGGGTGCACTCTCTGGCTGCACAGTGTATGGGTGCACTCTCTGGCTGCATAGTGTATGGGTGCACTCTCTGGCTGCATAGTGTATAGGTGCACTCTCTGGCTGCATAGTGTATGTGTGTACTCTCTGGCGTCACAGTGTATGGGTGCACTCTCTGGCTCCATAGTGTATGGGTGCACTCTCTGGCTGCATAGTGTATGGGTGCACTCTCTGGCTGCATAGTGTATGGGTGCACTCTCTGGCTGCACAGTGTATGGGTGCACTCTCTGGCTGCATAGTATATGGGTGCACTCTCTGGCTGCACAGTGTATGGGTGCACTCTCTGGCTGCATAGTGTATGCGTGCACTCTCTGGCTGCATAGTGTATGGGTGCACTCTCTGGCTGCATAGTGTATGGGTGCACTCTCTGGCTGCACAGTGTATGGGTGCACTCTCTGGCTTCACAGTGTATGGTGCACTCTCTGGCTGCACAGTGTGGGTGTAGGGGTGAACTCTCTGGCTGCATAGTGTATGGGTGCACTCTCTGGCTGCACAGTGTATAGGTGCACTCTCTGGCTGCATAGTGTATGGGTGCACTCTCTGGCTGCACAGTGTATGGGTGCACTCTCTGGCTGCATAGTGAATGGGTGCACTCTCTGGATGCATAGGGTATAGGTGCACTCTCTGGCTGCACAGTGTATGGGTGCACTCTCTGGCTGCATAGTGCATGGGTGCACTCTCTGGCTGCATAGTGTATGGGTGCACTCTCTGGCTGCATAGTGTATGGGCGCACTCTCTGGCTGCACAGTGTATGGGTGCACTCTCTGGCTGCACAGTGTATGGGTGCACTCTCTGGCTGCACAGTGTATGGGTGCACTCTCTGGCTGCATAGTGTATGGGTGCACTGTCTGGCTGCATTGTGTATGGGTGCACTCTCTGGCTGCACAGTGTATGGGTGCACTCTCTGGCTGCATAGTTTATGGGTGCACTCTCTGTCTGCATAGTGTATGGGTGCACTCTCTGGCTGCACAGTGTATGGGTGCACTCTCTGGCTGTATAGTGTATGGGTGCACTCTCTGGCTCCATAGTGTATGGGTGCACTCTCTGGCTCCATAGTGTATGGGTGCACTCTCTGGCCGCACAGTGTATGGGTGCACTCTCTGGCTGCATAGTGTATGGTGCACTCTCTGGCTGCATAGTGTATGGGTGCACTCTCTGGCTGCATAGTGTATGTGGGCACTCTCTGGCTTCCTAGTGTATGGGTGCACTCTCTGGCTGCATAGTGTATGGGTGCACTCTCTGGCTGCACAGTGTATGGGTGCACTCTCTGGCTGCATAGTGTATGCGTGCACTCTCTGGCTGCATAGTGTATGGGTGCACTCTCTGGCTGCATAGTGTATGTGGGCACTCTCTGGCTTCCTAGTGTATGGGTGCACTCTCTGGCTGCATAGTGTATGGGTGCACTCTCTGGCTGCACAGTGTATGGGTGCACTCTCTGGCTGCATAGTGTATGGGTGCACTCTCTGGCTGCACAGTGTATGGGTGCACTCTCTGGCTTCACAGTGTATGGTGCACTCTCTGGCTGCACAGTGTGGGTGTAGGGGTGAACTCTCTGGCTGCATAGTGTATGGGTGCACTCTCTGGCTGCACAGTGTATAGGTGCACTCTCTGGCTGCATAGTGTATGGGTGCACTCTCTGGCTGCACAGTGTATGGGTGCACTCTCTGGCTGCATAGTGAATGGGTGCACTCTCTGGATGCATAGGGTATAGGTGCACTCTCTGTCTGCATAGTGTATGGGTGCACTCTCTGGCTGCACAGTGTATGGGTGCACTCTCTGGCTGTATAGTGTATGGGTGCACTCTCTGGCTCCATAGTGTATGGGTGCACTCTCTGGCTCCATAGTGTATGGGTGCACTCTCTGGCCGCACAGTGTATGGATGCACTCTCTGGCTGCATAGTGTATGGTGCACTTCCTGGCTGCATAGTGTATGGGTGCACTCTCTGGCTGCATAGTGTATGGTGCAGTCTCTGGCTGCACAGTGTATGGTGCACTCTCTGGCTGCATAGTGTATGGGTGCACTCTCTGGCTGCATAGTGTATGGGTGCACTCTCTGGCTGCATAGTGTATGGGTGAACTCTCTGGCTGCACAGTGTATGGTGCACTCTGGCTGCATAGTGTATGGGTGCACTCTCTGGCTGCACAGTGTATGGGTGCACTCTCTGGCTGCATAGTGTATGGGTGCACTCTCTGGCTGCACAGTGTATGGGTGCACTCTCTGGCTGCACAGTGTATGGGTGCACTCTCTGGCTGCATAGTGTATGGGTGCATACTCTGGCTGCACAGTGTATGATGCACTCTCTGGCTGCATAGTGTATGGTGCACTCTCTGGCTGCATAGTGTATGGGTGCACTCTGGCTGCACAGTTTATGGGTGCACTCTCTGGCTGCATAGTGTATGGGTGCATTCTCTGGCTGCATAGTGTATGGGTGCACTCTCTGGCTGCATAGTGTATGGGTGCACTCTCTGGCTGCATAGTGTATAAGTGCATTCTCTGGTTGCATAGTATATGGGCGCATTCTCTGTCTGCACTGTGTATGGAGACACTTTTTAGGTGCAACATACGTGTGGCCTTGTCTGATGTACAATTTGTGAGATTGTTTTGCGGCGGGGAGGGGGATGGGTGTTTAATTCTCACCACCCTTTACCAATATTTCTCCAATAACTATGTTAAATTTTTTCTCTATGTAATTCAATGCATTGAATGTATGCCTTCAATATCAACTGCTTCCACTAGGTGTCCCATTACTGCCATTCACAGAGGAGGCTATAAAAAGAGCTGAGAGGAAGTGAATCAGTGTGTGGCTGAGTCGGCATGTGGAGGGGGCATCTCAAAGCAAGGGCCTGACATAAAGGGAACCTCAGGAGATGCCGCTGCAGGAAAACAGCAAGGTGTAAGAATGTGAGACTGTTTCCTGAGCCCTATTCACTTATGGAGACAACAAAACTCCAGGGTCCCAGCAGTTTGGAAACAAAAGATCAGCATTGATAAATCTGGGCCAATATGTGGGTCTTTTGAGCTCCTCCCATCGGCTTAATAGACCAAGCCATATATTCTTCCAGTATACAGGAGTTTTTCCTGTGTGAACATTATACCCATCTAGCAATAATCAGTCTCCTGTATAAGACATCATGGATTTTTAAAAATCTCTACAACCTGTGCAGCCGATATACAGATGTGCAAGAAGATCCAGACTGACAGCATTCAGCAATAAATTATTAGCCGGGGACTATGCTGTGAACTGACCGTCTTCCCCAATAGCCTGGAAGTAGATCTAACCATGCTGGATACATTGTTAGAGCAATCCCATAGGTCTTGTTCGCTGCTTATACGTTCATTTACATTCTGACAAGGTTCTAACTTAAGGGACTGTCACCGAGATGGGAGGAGGCTCCAGCTGTCACCATGTGGAATGAGCGGCTATAACAGGACACCTTGATCCCTACGCGTTCTGGTCAGTCATCCATGGTGGAAGCTGTCAGCGTTTGCTTGTTCACATGTTACATATGAGACATTTCTGTAGCTTATGTTCCATTTTAGATAATGCCACTTGGTATTGAAGTTCAGCTCCATTCAAGTGAAGCTAAGCTGCAGTACCAGACATTGGCCATGGACAACAGTGATGCTGTTCCTGGAAAAAAAATGCAGACTATTGTGACAGAGTTGTACCAGGGTTCCAAGCGCTTTGTCTGAGTTGTCCAACCCCTAACTCAAACACCAGCACTTTTCGAATGTTGCACTGTATTAGTTAAAGGGGTACTCCGCCCTATAGACATATTATTCCCTATCCAAAGGATAGGAGATAAGATGTCTGTTCGCAGGGATCCCGCCGCTGGGGACCCCCGAGATCTCGGCTGCGGCACCTCAGACATCCGGTGCACGGAGTGAACTTCGCTCCGTGCCAGATGACTGGCTTTGCAGGGCAGAGGTCACACCCTGCTTGTGATGCCACGGCCACGCCCCCTCAATGCAAGTCTATAGGAGGGGGCGTGGCGGCCATCACGCCCCCTCCCATAGACTTACATTGAGGGTGTGTGGCCGTGACATCACGGCCACACCCCGCTCGATCTCAGTGCTGAACCCGATGCTATAAAAAAACGCCGGGTGCAGCACGAAGATCGTGGGGGTCCGCAGCGATAAGGGCGGAGGCTTGTGACGCCACAGCCACGCCCTGCTCGTGCCGTCATGGCCACGCCCCCTCAATGCAAGTCTATGGGAGGGGGCGTGACTGCAGCAGCACGAAGGTCCCCAGCGGCGAGACCCCCACAATCAGACATCTTCTCCCCTATCCTTTGGAAAAGGCAATGCATATTGTGTTTTATGTACTCTGGTGACATCTAGTTGGTATGTTGTGATGTCAGAGCAAATATTCAAGGGGATTGTAAAGTATTACACAACCATATATTATAGAAGAAGGTTCTAGAAAGGAGCTACTAATCCACTCTCAAGCTGGGTGGTGGATGTCCTGCCTAATAAGAAAGGGTCTACTCAGTAGTTATGTAATAGGGTTTTGGGGGTGTCCACCTATATCTCTGTGGTCCCTTACCCTTGTTACGTCTTTGCGCTCTTCCTAGGCTGATCCTGCGCTCCGCTACCTGGGAGTTGGGGTACATAATTGGTATGGATGTGGGGTCCTGTTGCGAAGATGTCTGAGATTATTAAAACTGGCACAGAGCAAACTTGTAACAACAGCCTGTAATCCCAGGGAGTTACACTTAGTATAGAAAAAGCCAGTGGAGAGTGCCGAGGTAGAGCATAGCGAGAAAACAAATGGTCTAGGAGGCGCTGCTCATAACTTGAACACAAATGAAGGACCCAGGTAAGTACTGGACAACGTATATTCTATTCTTAACAGTAAGGACGACGCGTTTCGGCACTAGCTGGTGCCTTCATCAGGTTCACTAAAAGTTCTATAGACAAAGAAATACACAGTATTCTGTTGTGTTGTCGCAGACATAAAATAAAATATATAAGAAGCAAAATAAGAAAAGCCAAAAAACTTGGTAAAATTATGGTTAGCCCCCCATCAAGAGGGCGCTCTAGGCGGCTGCTTATTTTGCCTATAGGCAGAGCCTTCCCTGAGCTTCTGACTGGGCTTGGTCAAGCAACAGTGGGTACAATCTTCACTTAAATACCTGTAATCCACCTTCCCATTTCACTTTGACTATTGCAAAGTGGTGTTTATCCAGGTTGTCTGGCCCGAACCTGCCCCGTGTGGATTACACTACCAAGCCCCAGTGCAAAACCTAGACTTGGGTCTTCCATTAAACCGGCAACAACTGATAACGTTACACTGTATCTGTGGCTTTCATATCATTGGTACTCTGTCGAATGTCTATGCCCACCTTAATCTGAGTATGTTATGCGCGACGCTGCCCATAGACACTTGTTTTCCTGACACTTTCATTGTCTGTATGTAAACACATTGGCCAATGCAAAATTAGTGGTAGCATCTGGGACACGTGGGACCCTATAGTCCCACCCCAGCTATGCCTTTGACTTCAGCAGCCAACTGGTGTTCGAACACCTTATGGGGTTAATATATTTTGGAACTAAATCAGGCAGCCCATATCTGTATATCAGCCCCCCCTCTCCCATCCCCTCCTGGACCCCTTTATTTCCTCTTATTTATGTCACATTTCCTTTCTTCTTTTCTTTCATGCGCCGCTACCTAGATAAGGTTTTTCCAATCAACCTGCTTGTTATCTTGTGGAGCTGTTAACTGGAGATGAATTAACAAAGAGCGGTCGTATCTTATCACCGGAAAAGAGGAAATTCACAACAGAGAAAGCCGCACAATGGGATGTTCTTATAGTCTGAGACCGCAATTATGTTCCCACTTCATATGCTGATGTGATCCCATCAAAGAGCCAGGCAGACTTATTAATGGAGGGTGTAATGACACAACATGTCCTGACCGTCTGGGCTCCTGTTTGTGTGTGTGCGACTACAAAAACAAGTGACTTTTCCTAAAATAATTACGGTTAAATGCAAGCATCAGATGGCAGTTGCAGTTTTTATATTAAACACTAGGTGGCAACAGAACAGGCTTCTCTCCGGATTGGGAGGGAGAAAATTTTCATTTTACGGCCTGCTGCAAAACTAAAGCTGGCTGTACATATTTCATCAATGTTGGCCAAACTTGACAATTTCAGTGAGACCAGCTGACCATCTTATTTGTAAGGTGGCCCGAAAGAATTGGTCAAGTAGATTTCAATCCTTCTTTTCCGGGGTAGCTAAGCAGCTATTGCACTGCGTGAACCAAGATAAGCAGATATTAACAAAGCTAAAATAAAACAGTAAATAGTTATATATGGACACATTTTTTTTTAAATGACCTTGTTTATCCCACTTTCCTAAAATAGTTATGGTTTAAAGGGGTACTCCGCTGCCCCATCGTTCAGAACATTTTGTTCCAAACGCTTGGTGCGGGTGGCGGGGGTCTTGATGTCATGACCACACCCCTCATGACATCACACCATGCCCATAGACTTGCATTGAGGGGGCGTGGTGTGATGTCACGAGGGGGCTGGTCGTCACGTAACCCACCGCCGACTTTGCGGGGGGATTTGGGGGGTACCAGCTGCAGGACCCCCATGATCAGACATCTTATCCCCTATCTTTTGGATAGGGGATGAGATGTCTAGAGGCGGAGTACCCCTTTAATGAAAGCATCAGAAGGCAGTTGCAGCTTTTATACTGACCACTAGGTGGCGGCAGAAGCTGCTCTCTGGATTGGGAAGGAGACAATTTCAATTTGGGGGCCTCCCAACTCTCAGGAAGGACCGGTCAAGTAGATTTCAACAGGCTCGATCCTTCTGTTCTTGGAGTAGAAAAGCAGCTGCTAGATTTGCCCACCCCCTTTCCCGCCCAGCATAAATGTTGATACAGAATGATATGTCTATTGTACTGCGTGAGCCAAGATAAGCAGGTATTATCAAAGCTAAAATTAAGGAGTAATGTGGGGCCATACAACTCAGATAAGTGTCTGATCGCCGGGGCCCCCCAGCTCTTGATCTCCTGCACGGCCCCCCGGCTCTCCCTAGGAACAGAGCGTGTTGACCCCCCACAGGAAGCGCTGGCCGACATGCCCCCTTCATGCATTTGGGTATCTCCCATGGTGGAGGTGTGTCGATCTCCGCTTCGTGCAGGGGTCGACACGTTCAGTTTCTGGGCAGAGCTGGGGGGCCGTGCAGGAGGCCGAGAGCCGGGGGGGCCCCCGTGGTCAGACACTGTTCCCCTATCCTTTGAAGATGAGATAAGTTGTACGGCACCATATTACTCCTTTAAAGGGCTACTCCACTGGCCAGCATGGAACTAAATGTTCCGAATGCTTTTTTTGCGTTGCGGGGGTCGGTCACGCCCCCTTGTGATGTCACGGCCATGCCCCCTCAATGCAAGTCTATGGGAGGGGGCGTGTCACGCCCCCTCCCATAGATTTGCATTGAGGGGGCATGGCCATGATGTCACAAGGGGCGTGGCTGACTATTTAAAGGGGTACTCCACGCTGGCCAGTGGAGTACCCTTTTAAATAGACAATAGTTATATATGGACATAAGCAGTCTTTACATAAAATTAGCATTTTTCAAAAATACCTTCTTTATCCCACTTTTTTCTTGCCATGCTGTCTAACCCCCATACAACCCCAACACCCCTCCCCCCCCCCCACCTTGATTTTGGGTTCGGGACATCGTACAGCCCAGATAGTAGTGATATAGGGGATTTTCCATCCCCCAAAATAAAAATACTTCGTTATCTTATCTTGCATTATCTATGATAAGATATATTCAGCTCTGCTACATCTTCCCGTAGCTTTCAGTCAAACGGTGAGAAATTTAGAAAGCAAGAACATAGAAAATATTTTCTTTCACAGTTGACCGGAAAGTTCCCGAGAACAGATGAGTAAATCGATTCATTCAGTCGGAGATTTGCAGTGTATAAAGCTTATTTGCTGAAACCCATGATCTTACGTTCACCAGAGGTTAATCTGAAATAGTTGCCTGTGGCCTGAGAAGTAATTCTATCCTCGCAGGGTATGTCCCTAATGCCTAGTATTGAGTATAGAGGTGAAGATATCAGGAGCAGAGGTGGAGATATAGAATATTTAAGAGGTTCCTCAGACCATTCTCTCATGTTCAGCCAATCAGAGGGTGCAAAGCTCTGTATTCTAATAGGCTAAGCTAAATTCCAATTATTATGTAGCCCCACCCATGAGGATTCCTTACCAGGTTCTTGTGTTGCAAAACCTCGCATTTACAAGCAAGTCGTGCGTGAGCTGTGTTGCATGCTGTTTACCGTCATGGGGGAGAAGTCAGTGAGATGAGGTCGGGCCACATTCATCCTGTCACCGAAATCCATAACAATGCTTCATCACCACCCACCTGCAGGGTGGAGAAGCCAGTGGCTACCCAGAAGATGGACACAGGGCTGATGCTCCCCTCCTCTGTCCACCTCGGCAGGCGGGGCTTGGATTTGCATTGTGTGATGCTCCCGCATGCGAACCTCAGCCCGTCACTCACCTCCCGTGTCTGCTGTTCTCTCGAAGCGCTGGCGCGCTTTCCCCCACCTCCTATGGCGCGCACGCCGGTGCTCTATGATTTAAAGGGCCAGTGCGCCTTTAATTATTTGTTCCACCAGCATCTTTTCTATATGTATCTGCACCTCCCACTAATCCCTGACGGATTTTTGTTTGCCATTTGTGCCTTAGAGAAAGCATTTTGTCCTTGCCTTGCCATATTCCAGACAACTTTGTTCCGTGACCTAACCTAGCTCCTTTGCCGTCTGCCCTTAGACCTCCTGCCACGTTTCTGACCTTGCATCTGTGCCGCCAGCCCTGACCTACTGCTATCCTGACCAAGACTTGCCGTATCTCTCCTGTGCCTCGTACCTCCTCAGCCGCCTGTGTGGTCGAGTCGTGCCAGGGGTAGCGACCTGGGTGCTGCCTGCCGCTGCAAGACCATCACGCTTTGCGGCGGGCTCTTGTGAAAATCAGCGGCACCTTAGACTCCGCTCCCTGGCACGGCCCACGTCATCTACCATACAGGTCCAGCGGATCCACTACTTCCATGTGTGTTACAGCCTACTGCCGTGAGTCATACACTGATGAAGTGGCCCACTTTAGAAAAAAAAACTTGGACACTCCTGCTCTAGTACCACCTATAGGCGAGCCTTGTCTGTCAGTCACTGAGTACCAGTAACACCCTCTGAGCTGCATTTATCTAGTAAACCAGTCCCATGCGTGTCCTGACAAGGGGCAAGAACCTTGAAGCAGCTCTCTATATATGGCTTGAAGAATCTGGTTTAAAGGCTTTTTTGGGTCAAACACTGACTCACAGGGTAACTACCTTTAGGTGCCGCTAAAGAAACCGTTTTCTTACTGGAGGAAATTAAATTTACATATATTTTCCCATGAAGCATTACCTGTAAGTGTCCTCAGTGAGAGCAAGTATGCCTCTCCCTGACCTTATACAATTTTATTGTCCCATTGGGACAGGTTTATTTAGGTTCGGCACCACTTTGGCTTGTAGGAGAACATAGTGAAGGATGCAGAGGCCTCAGCGCGGGAGCAGTGGTAAAGTGAGTGGGATTTTTATTACTCTTTATTTGGAGGGGACTTATTGGGGGAACCTTCCTAAGGGGGGCATCTAACTAATAGGAGGTTCCCTACCTACCTGACTACTGGTGGGGGATTCCCTACTTACCTACCTACTGGGATCTTCTACCTAATAGGGGGGAATCCCTACCTATTTACCTACTTGGGGTTTCTACCTTATGGGAGTGGAGATCCCTACCTACATACTGGGGGCTTCTACCTAATAGGGGGGAAACCCTACCTATCTGCTAACTGGGGTTTTTACCTAAAAGGTGAGATTCCATACCTAAATACCTACTGGGGGCTTCTACTTAATAGGTGGGAAACTGTACCTATCTGCAAACTGGGTTTTTTTACCTAAAAGGTGAGATTCCATACCTAAATACCTACTGGGGGCTTCTACCTCATAGGGGGGAATCCCTAACTAATTACTGGGGGATACTATCGCCTAGTGGATTCCCTACATAATTACTGGGTGTTTTACCAAATAGGGGGCATTTTCTACCTACCTACTGAGGGCTTGTGCCTAAAAGGGGGGATTCCCTACATACCTACTGGGGGCTCCTACCTTATGGGGGGGGGGGGGGGGAGGGGTAGTTCCCTACCGAGCTACTGGGCATGGATCTTAATAACATGTCAGTGAGGGCCTCATGCTCCACTTTCTTCTAAGTCTTTACAAAGTCTAGAGCCACCTCTGCTGTCACATGACATAATAAAAAGTATCTGTAATTGGTATCGTTGAGTACTTTGGGATCTCCCTACTAATAATGGCGCTCTCTGTGCAAAAGAAATGCATTGTTCCGCATAGAAGCTGTAGACACAAAACCTTAGAACATTTTTTTTAAATGAAGATCTATCGAAAAGTTGCTTCATTTAGCATTTTATATGCATTGGGGCCATAAAAAAGACAATTGGTTGAGGAGGTGGACAAAGCCTTTAAGTAAACACGAATCGGTGCTCATTCCCTCATTGTAATACAATAAACCGTTTTCTTCATTTCTGTCACATTTAATGCACAAGATGAAACCAAGGCTTATGTTAATGATGTCTGACTCCCGCAGCGCCGGCAGTCACTGTGAAATGCGTGAGCTGAAACATCAGTAGGATGATCCCTGAGGCACGCAGGAGAACAGAGGCACACATAAATGCCTCACCTTGAAATACTGTCTGTATGGGTCTGTATTATCAAGGCGCACCCGCAGCAATGTCATAAGGCATGCTGCCCTCCTGATATCCTTCATAATTATTACAATAGCTCTTTATATAGAGTGCTGTACACTCACAATGGTTCCTATTTTTATTGGGGCTCACCTATCAGTATGTTTTTGGAGTATGGGAGGAAACCCACACAAATATGGGGAAAACTTATCACAGAAGTTGCAAGGCAACATTGCTAACGCCTAAGCCACCATGCTTTTCCTCTATAAGCGATAACATAAGCAATTTCAGAGAACCCCCTTAAAATAAAATAAAAAAACTATTAATCTTCACTAAAACTTAAAGGGGTATTCCAGGCAAAACCTTTTTTATATATATATATATATATATATATATATATATATATATATATATATATCAACTGGCTCCGGAAAGTTAAACAGATTTGTAAATGACTTCTATTAAAAAATCTTAATCCTTCCAATAGTTATTAGCTTCTGAAGTTGTCTGTCTAACTGCTCAATGATGATGTCACGTCCCGGGAGCTGTGCATGATGGGAGAATATCCCCATAGGAACTTCAGAAGCTGATAACTATTGGAAGGATTAAGATTTTTTATTAGAAGTAATTTACAAATCTGTTTAACTTTCCAGAGCCAGTTGATATATATAAAAAAGTTTTGGCCTGGAATACCCCTTTAAGTAAAAATAGCAAAACTTCAGCTGACAGAAAAACTGGGTAATAAACAGTATGGGTTGCCGACCCAGGTTCCTGAATGGCAAATTTTCTTGGTGTTCTCCTTTGGTTCTATAAAAAAAAAAAAAAAAAAGAAGCACAACAGGCAGATTCATGATAATGCCCCTGGTGGTCTAGGACAGTAAAAAATCTTAATGCCCCTGGTGGTCTAGGATAGTAAAGAGGTTAATGGTAAAGCCCCTTTTGGTCTAGGGCAGTAAAAGAGTTAAAGGGGTACTCCGGTGGAAAACTTTTTTTTAAATCAACTGGTGCCAGAAAGTTAAACAGATTTGTAAATTACTACTATAAAAAAAAAATCTTAATCCTTCCAGTACTTATTAGCTGCTGAATACTACAGAGGAAATTATTTTCTTTTTAGAACACAATGCTCTCTGCTGACATCACGAGCACAGTGCTCTCTGCTGACACCTCTGTCCATTTTAGGAATTGTCCAGAGCAGCATATGTTTACTATGGGGATTTTCTCCTACTCTGGACTGTTCTTAAAATGGACAGAGATGTCAGCAGAGAGCACTGTGCTCGTGATGTCAGCAGCAGAGAGCTCGGTGTTCCAAAAAGAAAATAGTTTTCTCTGCTAATAAGTACTGGAAAGTAATTTACAAATCTATTTAACTTTCTGGCACCAGTTGATTTAAAAAAAGTTTTCCACCGGAGTACCCCTTTAACTCTTTTACTGCCCTACACCAAAAGGGGCTTTACCATTAACCTTTTTACTGTCCTAGACCACCAGGGGCATTAAGATTGTTTACTGTCCTACACCACCATCAGTTGATTAAGCAAAAAAAAGTTTTCCACCGGAGTACCCCTTTAATGATAAAATATCTAGGGTTTAGGACAGCAAGGAAATACATTATACAGTCCATGGTCATCTTAGACAGTAAAGGAGTTAATGATAATGTCCCTAGTGGTTGGGAAAGTAAAGGAGTTAATAATTAAGTTCCTGGTCATCTAGGACAGTGAAGAGGTTAAAGGGGTTATCCAGGAAAAAAAAATACTTTTTTATATATATATCAACTGGCTCCAGAAAGTTAAACAGATTTGTAAATTATTTCTATGAAAAAATCTTAATCCTTTCAGTACTTATGAGCTGCTGAAGTTAGGTTGTTCTTTTCTGTCTAAGTGCTCTCTGATGAAACCTGTCTCGGGAACTGTCCAGAGTAGAAGCAAATCCCCATAGCAAACCTCTTCTACTCTGTGCAGTTCCCGAGACAAGCAGAGATGTCAGCAGAGAGCACTGTTGCCAGACAGAAAAAGAACAACTCAACTCCAGCAGCTGATATTGTTAGAAGGATTAAGCTTTTTTAATAGAAGTCATTTACAAATCTGTTTAACTTTCTGGAGCCAGTTGATATATTAAACAATTTTTTTCCTGGAATACCCCTTTAATGATGAAGTCCCTGGTGGTCTGGGACGGGAAAGGATTTAATAATAAATTATCTGGTTGTCTAGGACAGTAAAGAGGTTAATGAAAGTCCCTGGTCATCTAGGACAATAAAGTGGTTAATGGTAAAGCCCCTTTTGGTCTAGGGCAGTAAAAAAGTTAAAGGGGTACTCCGGTGGAAAACTTTTTTTTAAAATCAACTGGTGCCAGAAAGTTAAACAGATTTGTAAATTACTTCTATTAAATAATCTTAATCCTTCCAGTACTTATTAGCTGCTGAATACTACATAGGAAATTATTTTCTTTTTGGAACACAGTGCTCTCTGATGACATCACGAGCACAGTGCTCTCTGCTGACATCTCTGTCCATTTTAGGAATTGTCCAGAGCAGCATATGTTTACTATGGGGATTTTCTCCTACTCTGGACTGTTCTTAAAATGGACAGAGATGTCAGCAGAGAGCACTGTGCTCGTGATGTCAGCAGAGAGCACGGTGTTCCAAAAAGAAAATAATTTTCTCTGTAGTATTCAGCAGCTAATAAGTACTGGAAGGATTAAGAATTTTTAATAGAAGTAATTTACAAATCTGTTTAACTTTCTGGCATCAGTTGATTAAGCACAAAAAAAAAATGTTTTCCACCGGAGTACCCCATTAATGATAAAAAAAAAGACAGTAAAGGAGTTAATGATAATGTCCCTAGTGGTTGGGAAGGTAAAGGAGTTAATAATAAAGTTCCTGGTCATCTAGGACAGTAATGAGTTAATGATAAAGTTCCTGGTCGTCTAGGACAGTGAAGAGGTTAAAGGGGTTATCCAGGAAAAAAAAATACTTTTTTATATATATATCAACTGGCTCCAGAAAGTTAAACAGATTTGTAAATTATTTCTATAAAAAAATCTTAATCCTTTCAGTACTTATGAGCTGCTGAAGTTGAGTTGTTCTTTTCTGTCTAAGTGCTCTCTGATGACACCTGTCTCGTGAACTGTCCAGAGTAGAAGCAAATCCCCATAGCAAACCTCTTCTACTCTGTGCATGTCACGATTCGGCTGGAGGTGGATCCTCTGTGCCAGAGAGGGATTGGCGTGGACCGTGCTAGTGGACCGGTTCCAAGTTGCTACTGGTATTCACCAGAGCCCACCGCAAAGCGGGATGGTCTTGCAGCGGCGGTAGCAACCAGGTCGTATCCACTAGCAACGGCTCAACCTCTCTGACTGCTGAAGATAAGCGCGGTACAAGGGAGTAGACAAGAGCAAGGTCGGACGTAGCAGAAGGTCAGGGCAGGCAGCAAGGTTCGTAGTCAGGGGCAACGGCAGGAGGTCTGGAACACAGGCTAGGAACACACAAGGAAACGCTTTCACTGGCACAATGGCAACAAGATCCGGCGAGGGAGTGCAGGGGAAGTGAGGTATAAGTAGGGAGTGCACAGGTGATAACACTGATTAGGCCTGCTGCGCCAATCAGTGGCGCAGTGGCCCTTTAAATTGCAGAGACCCGGCGCGCGCGCGCCCTAAGGAGCGGGGCCGCGCGCGCCGGGACAAGACAGAGGGGGAACGGGTCAGGTTCGGGAGCCGGGATGCGCATCGCGAGCGGGCGCCTCCTGCGTCGCGAATCGCATCCCGGCTGGGAGTGATATTGCAGCGCACCCGGTCAGCAGGTCTGACCGGGGCGCTGCGAATGAGAGGATGCTGCGAGCGCTCCGGGGAGGAGCGGGGACCCGGAGCGCTCGGCGTAACAGTGCAGTTCCCGAGACAAGCAGAGATGTCAGCAGAGAGCACTGTTGCCAGACAGAAAAGAACAACTCAACTTCAGCAGCTGATAATTATTGGAAGGATTAAGATTTTTTAATAGAAATAATTTACAAATCTGTTTAACTTTCTGGAGCCAGTTGATATATTAAAATATTTTTTTTCCTGGAATACCCCTTTAATGATAAAGTCCCTGGTGGTCTGGGACAGGAAAGGAGTTAATAATAAATTATCTGGTGGTCTAGGACAGTAAGGAGGTTAATGAAAGTCCCTGGTCATCTAGGACAATAAAGTGGTTAATGATAAAGTCCCTGGTGGTCTAGGGCAGTAAAGGAGTTAATAATACAGTCCCTGGGGGTCTAGGACAGCAAAAGAGTTCATGATAAAGTGCCTGGTGGTCTAGGAAAGTAAAAGAATGTTATTGATAAAGTCCCTGGTGTTCTAGAACAGTAAAGTAATTAATGCTAAAGTTCCTGATGGTCTAGGACAGTAAAGGAGTTATTGATAAAGCCCCTTGTGGTCTAGGGGTTATTAGAAAAAGTTAAGTGCTTAATAGTAAAATCTCCGGGTGGTCCAACACAGTGAGCATTTTCATACTCAGGACGTTTCCCCTCTAAGAAAACCCTTCATCCTAAATCTCCTTCTTTTACTAGAAGTAAAAGGACAAGAGCTCCATAGAGTAGTAACGTTTTAGGATCCTGTGGTGAGAAAGATATATAAATTAATCAATTGTTCACCCTGGGTGGTTGTGTAGCCTCATACACAACAATGATGTTAGCGTGTAATGGTAGGTCGTCTGCTGCCCTCCGGTAGGTATATGGCATATGGGATTTATTGACCAGAATGCAACGCGTTGCAATGATGCTGCCTAGTGAAAGAAGGAGAATTGGCTTCAACGGACCCCGGCTCAATGGCACTGATCGACCACGATAGGTGTATGGATAAAAGAGGATTTATTGACCAGAATGCAATGCGTTGCAATGATGCTGCCTAGTGGAAGAAGGAGAATTGGCTTCAACGGAACCCGGCTCAACGGTGCTGATCGACCACGACAAGTGTATGGATAAAAGAGGATTTATTGACCAGAATGCAATGCGTTGCAATGATGCTGCCTAATGGAAGAAGGAGAATTGGCTTCAACGGACCCCGGCTCAATGGCGCTGATCGACCACGACAGGTGTATGGATAAAAGAGGATTTATTGACCAGAATGCAACGCGTTGCAATGATGCTGCTTAGTGGAAGAAGGAGAATTGGCTTCAACGGAACCCGGCTCAACGGCGCTGATCAACCACGACAGGTGTATGGATAAAAGAGGATTTATTGACCAGAATGCAACGCGTTGCAATGATGCTGCCTAGTGGAAGAAGGAGAATTGGCTTCAACGGAACCCGGCTCAACGGCGCTGATCAACCACGACAGGTGTATGGATAAAAGAGGATTTATTGACCAGAATGCAACGCTTTGCAATGATGCTGCCTAGTGCACATGCGCAGCGAAACACGTTGAATTCTGGTCAATAAATCCTCTTTTATCCATACACCTGTCGTAGTCGATCAACGCCATTGAGCCGGGTTCCGTTTAAGTCAATTCTCCTTCTTCTACTAGGCAGCACCATATGCCAGGTATTCTACACCACACGCCTTCTGTAGCACAGTACGTGCTGACATCAAGACTGGAATTACCTGCAATAAATTCCTTCTGGCCTCAAGTACCCAGAGAGATGACCAAGGAGGGAAGTATTTAAGGATTACTGGAAGTAGACCTCCATTCCTAACCCGCATTACCCCGCCTGGCGCAGACACTCCATAATGAATGTAATCACACTCTCTGCCCTCCATGTCTCTGACTCCCTCAATTACTCATGTTCTAGACCTGCGCCTACGGTGCTAGGGCTTCATTTATGGAATTAGTAAGAGGTGTTCCCGATGCAGACACAAGACAAAACATGTTACGGCTCGATACGCTATTTATTAGGTGGGAACAGCCAGATATAGAGCTTTTACTTAATCAGTGCAAAGAATCATGGGAGACCTTCTCAGACCTTCCTCCTGATGTTAACCCTGTGTCAGCTTTAGGGGTCGAAGAAGAATTATGACTTTTATTAAAGCTTATGTGGTTCTGTCATGTTGTTTTGCTCAAGGAAGAACATTGTCATAAATCTCGGTGCTGAGAATCCCCGAATCTTGGCTTTTCAAACACATCCTGGAGATTCGATAATGATACGTTTGGGTGCAGAAAGACGTATCTCCAGGAAAGGAAGAATAAAGCATCGTCAGTAATGTCCCCCAACCCCGCCAGCCCTTCTCCGTCCTCTATTTATTTCACCTTAAAGTTTGGAAAATAAGTTAAAGTCAGAGGCAAAGCAATAAATGAGGAAGAAGCCTGGTGCCCCAGAGGGCCCAAAGACTAATATGATACATTAGAAGACACCAGTATTATAAATGGTAAGTTGAAGACCCTGTTATATTGGTGTCCTTAAAGGGGTACTCCACCCCTAGACATCTTAACCTCCTATCAAAAGAATAGGGGATAAGATGTCTGATTGCAGCGGCGGGACCCCCGCGATCTAGACTGCGGCACCCCAGACATCCGGTGCAGAGAGCGAACATTGCTCTGTGACGGATGACTGGCGATGCCGGACGGAGGCTCGTGGCATCACGGCCACACCCCTTCAATGCAAGTCTATGCAAGCTCCTTTAAGGGTCCGATCTGCTTTTTTTTTTTTTTGGGTTGGATACATACAACTACTATCGGGTCCCAACAGTGCCTCCGGCACTGCACCCGACGCTCTAAATGAACACCAGATGCAGCAGGGAGATCATGGGGGTCCCGAGCGGTGGGACAGCCACAATCAGACATCTTATCCCCTATCCTTTGGATAGGGGATAAGATGTCTAGGGGTGGAGTACCCCTTTAAGCTTTAAGGTTGAAGTTGGACATATTTGATGAAATATTTTTTTATTGGATATATTTGAGTTGGATCCAGATGTGGACAGCTGGATAATAGAGTCACAATGGGATCCCTGTCTACCTCATCTTGAGCTTCATAAGCATAGACCTTGTTTACCCAGTTTTTTATGGTCCTAGCCCATTTGGCCCTGGCATCGGCAAAAGTGTGTCTGGTGATGGCACCATTTATGATCTGTTCTATGACATCGCCTTGTTTTTATAAGATTCATTCATTACCTCTTCCCAGTAGAGCCACCATAATAAGTAAATCTTCAGGGTTATTGGGCATCACATACAGCTATGCAGACGTCTCAGTCTCCAATGGTGGGTGTACATGGTGTACACATGAGCAGTACATTGGGAGGCCTATTGTAGGACATTTGTGAAGCCAATGGGCGGCCACCTGACTTGATGATGTGCCCAGAGCTGTAGCTTGCCATATCTGGTCAAGACCAGTATATGGAGGGTTAATTTCAATTATTTTCCTATAGATTCCCCTAGGGGTAATCCAAAAGTACCCTTATTTCCCATATACTTATATTTTTTTTAAATCCCAAAAGCTTTATTTCATTTGAATCGCTATAGCGATTCAAATTAAATAAAACTTATGGGATTTAAAAAAAATAATAGGTATATGGAAAATTAGGGTACTTTTGGATTACCCCTAGGGGAATCTGTAGGAAAATAACAGAGCTGTAGCTTGAGACAGGGCAGAGTAAGCAATCACATCCAGCCCCCTAGTGCCTCAGGGGTCCCAGACACCCTATCACCATATAAGAAAGCAGATAGGCTTGTGGCCTGCAGTCCTGGGATAACCAAGTACCTGCCAAGAGATCGCTGCACCAAGTCAGTGGCATTCTTCACAGCTGAGCTACCAGAGCATAGCCAATACTTTTAGTGGAGTTCTCTTGGTCTGTGTAGTTCATGCTTTTGCATTCCTTTTCAATAACTGGGCAGAGAACAGTAACAAAAGCAGGGAAACCTTTCTTTGACAGGAGTCCCTGCTCCTGTACATAGTTTTTGTGCTCCCCTACATTACCTGTTACTGTTTCTACATCTGCTCTGTTACTGGAAAGAACCTGTGCAGGCCTCCTCATTCAGTATGAGGAACAGGGAATCCTGTCTTTTAATAAAATTCCCTGCTCCAAAATGAATCTCAATTGGGCATTAAATCTAAAATCCAAACAAATTTTAGGAGGTTTTAGCAGCACCATTTTCTGGATCCTTTTTAATTGTAGCCTTGAGGAAATGGCCCTGTTAGGAGTAACAATCCTTGCAATGAGCTGCCAAGGGAAAGGTTATGCTGTAGATATAGGTGAAACGCGTGTGACATCCCTATCTCATTGAGCGTCAGGCTATTTCCAGCTCACAGATAATGCAGTTACTTGTTGTCCATAATAATGATTCTGCTGCAATCTCCCTGAATTGATTAATCAACTTGGAGAGGAGATATGAAGGGTGGAGAACAGGATCGGGAGCAGAAGAGAAGGTGACATTCATAGAAATGTCTTCATTAATCTGAGTATAGTGTCTGTATTGCTATTACCCAATGGACTGACGTGATATTGGCCATAATACTCTCGCAATGGTCCCAATTTAACACTTGATCCTGTTCTTGGTTTTGTCTTGGTTGGGAACTTTAGTGTCCAACTCTGGTCCAGGTTTGATCCCTCTGATTCTTCTGTTCCAGGGAGAGCTTGTAGATATCACCATATGGAGAATATTCTGAGGGCAGAATTCCTTATATAATCAAAGATCCAGTTGTATAGTGAAAATGTTATGAACGGTTTCAAGACGGCCTATGACTTATCAATATCTATCTCCTTAGGCCACACTTAGAAGATGTTAGTCACCACTATGGATTGATTATAGTGGCCCATGAAGTGAAGGTAGAGATGACTAACCATTCAAAATGTGATGTCCCAGTACAGGACATGGTCCTGCACTACACTTAGGCCCTGTCAGGTTGAGTCTCTTGGTTAACTGGGGCTCTCCTGCAGTGCCTCCCCTGCTGTCATTATAGTGTCATTTAATGTAATAGGATTATAGTCAGTAAGGAGGACCTTTGGAGGACTCCAGTAAATGTCTAAAGGACCTGCAAAATGTCCCATGTTATGTTTATGTTATCACGTGTTACCCAGAGGGCACCAGTTTAACACATGACCCGCAGCTTGACCAATGGGCTTTTAGCTCAGCCCCCCTGGCAGCCATTACAATTCTCTCTCTTGTACCATCATCACTTTACTGAGACCAGCAAACACCATAGATCTCAGTACCAGTGTCCAGCACCTGGAAGGCCTCAAATCTACAGTCATTCCAGTAACTCCAAGTCTATGTCTGCTGTCACTGCTACCTATAGTCATGTCCAGCCTAAAGTCAAGATTCTAAAGTCTATTACCAGTCTAATTGGTCCCAGCAAGCTGTGAGGTCCTTCTGTGTTCCTGGCCACCTCTCTGGGATTCTGGCCTAGCTGTGAAGATAATAACACCCGTTTTAACTCAGGAAAGCCTCTGTTGAACCATAACTTGGTTGTATACTCTCCTTTCACTGCCTAGCCATTGGAATAGCGGAGATACCATTTGTGTGATTCCGATACCCAAAAACAACTCTGGTGTCACGAACATTAGGGGTTAACAACACCTTGCCCTGGGGGTTAATACCATCTTGCCCAGTCCACCTACACCCCGTGGTCCCGTCATCACCATGGGTCACCACAAACACAGGGCCTGAAGGTGTGAGAGTTGTCAGAGGAGGACCGGCGTGTGATGATGGGTGACTGCAAAAACAACAATAATAATCAAGTATGGAATATAACTGCTATAATACTGCCTCCTACTGTATATACAAGAATATAACTACTATTATACTGCCTCCTATATTCAAGAATATAACTACTATAATACTGCTCCTATATACAAGAATATAACTTATATAATCCTGCTCCTATATACAAGAATATAACTACTATAATACTGGTCCTATATACAAGAATATAACTACTATAATACTGCCCCTATATACAAGAATATAACTACTATAATACTGCTCCTATATACAAGAATATAACTACTATAATACTGCTCCTATATACAAGAATATAACTACTATAATACTGCTCCTATATACAAGAATATAACTACTATAATACTGCTCCTATATACAAGAATATATCTACTATAATACTGCTCCTATATACAAGAATATAACTACTATAATACTGCTCCTATATACAAGAATATAACTACTATAATTCTGCCTCCTATATGCAAGAATATAACTACTATAATACTGCCCCTATATACATGAATATAACTACTATAATACTGTTCCTATATACAAGAATATAACTACTATAATACTGGTCCTATATATAAGAATATAACTACTATAATATTGCCCCTATATACAAGAATATAACTACAATAATACTGTTCCTATATACAAGGCTGTAACTACTATAATACTGCTCCTATATACAAGGATATAACTACTATAATACTGCTCTTATATACAAGAATATAACTACTATAATACTGCTCCTATATACAAGAATATAACTACTATAATACTGCTCCTATATACAAGAATATAACTACTATAATACTGGTCCTATATACAAGAATATAACTACTATAATACTGGTCCTATATACAAGAATATAACTACTATAATACTGCTCCTATATACAAGAATATAACTACTATAATACTGCTCCTATATACAAGAATATAACTACTATAATACTGTTCCTATATACAAGAATATAACTACTATAATACTGGTCCTATATACAAGAATATAACTACTATAATACTGCTCCTATATACAAGAATATAACTACTATAATACTGCTCCTATATACAAGAATATAACTACTATAATACTGTTCCTATATACAAGAATATAACTACTATAATACTGCTCCTATATACAAGAATATAACTACTATAATCCTGCTCCTATATACAAGAATATAATTACTATAATACTGTTCCTATATACAAGAATATAACTACTATAATACTGGTCCTATATACAAGAATATAACTACTATAATACTGCTCCTATATACAAGAATATAACTACTATAATACTGCTCCTATATACAAGAATATAACTACTATAATACTGCTCTTATATACAAGAATATAACTACTATAATACTGCTCCTATATACAAGAATATAACTACTATAATACTGCTCCTATATACAAGAATATAACTACTATAATACTGGTCCTATATACAAGAATATAACTACTATAATACTGGTCCTATATACAAGAATATAACTACTATAATACTGGTCCTATATACAAGAATATAACTACTATAATACTGCTCCTATATACAAGAATATAACTACTATAATACTGTTCCTATATACAAGAATATAACTACTATAATACTGGTCCTATATACAAGAATATAACTACTATAATACTGGTCCTATATACAAGAATATAACTACTATAATACTGCTCCTATATACAAGAATATAACTACTATAATACTGCTCCTATATACAAGAATATAACTTCTATAATACTGCTCCTATATACAAGAATATAACTTCTATAATACTGCTCCTATATACAAGAATATAACTTCTATAATACTGCTCCTATATACAAGAATATAACTACTATAATACTGCTCCTATATACAAGAATATAACTACTATAATACTGCTCCTATATACAAGAATATAACTTCTATAATACTGCTCCTATATACAAGAATATAACTACTGTAATACTGCTCCTATATACAAGAATATAACTACTATAATACTGCTCCTATATACAAGAATATAACTTCTATAATACTGCTCCTATGTACAAGAATATAACTACTGTCACGATGCCGGCTGGCAGGTAGTGGATCCTCTGTGCCAGAGAGGGAAGGCGAGGACCGTGCTAGTGGACCGGTTCTAAGCCACTACAGGTTTTCACCAGAGCCCGCCGCAAAGCGGGATGGTCTTGCTGCGGCGGTAGTGACCAGGTCGTATCCACTAGCAACGGCTCACCTCTCTGACTGCTGAAGATAGGCGAGGTACAAGGGAGTAGGCAGAAGCAAAGTCGGACGTAGCAGAAGGTCGAGGGCAGGCGGCAAGATTCGTAGTCAGGGGAGATAGCAGAAGTTCTGGTACACAGGCTTTAAACACACAAAACGCTTTCACTAGGCACAAGGGCAACAAGATCCGGCAAGGGAGTGCAAGGGAGGAGACCAGATATAGCCAGGGAGCAGGTGGGAGCTAATTAAGCTAATTGGGCCAGGCACCAATCATTGGTGCACTGGCCCTTTAAGTCTCAGGGAGCTGGCGCGCGCGCGCCCTAGAGAGCGGAGCCGCGCGCGCCAGCACATGACAGCAGGGGACGGGAACGGGTAAGTGACCTGGGATGCGATTCGCGAGCGGGCGCGTCCCGCTGTGCGAATCGCATCCCCAACGGCCATGACAGAGCAGCGCTCCCGGTCAGCGGGACTGACCGGGGAGCTGCAGGGAGAAAGACGCCGTGAGCGCTCCGGGGAGGAGCGGGGGCCCGGAGCGCTAGGCGTAACAGTACCCCCCCCCTTAGGTCTCCCCTTCTTTTTGTCGGGTAACTGCCTCCCCTGGGATGAGGACACCGGGAAAGGATGGAGGGATTCCTCAACGGCAGGCAGAACAGCAGGAGTAGGAATGGGGAGAGAGGGCAGAGGGCGAGACCTGGCACGGGGCAGTGTGACACCAGGACGAGGGCCATGAGGGGACACAGAGGCTTGCCTGATGGGACTGGGAGGGGGGGAGAGGCATTTCCTGTGGCAGGCAGAGTCCTTAATGACCTTAGGGGGACCGGTTCTAAGCCACTACAGGTTTTCACCAGAGCCCGCCGCAAAGCGGGATGGTCTTGCTGCGGCGGTAGTGACCAGGTCGTATCCACTAGCAACGGCTCACCTCTCTGACTGCTGAAGATAGGCGAGGTACAAGGGAGTAGGCAGAAGCAAAGTCGGACGTAGCAGAAGGTCGAGGGCAGGCGGCAAGATTCGTAGTCAGGGGAGATAGCAGAAGTTCTGGTACACAGGCTTTAAACACACAAAACGCTTTCACTAGGCACAAGGGCAACAAGATCCGGCAAGGGAGTGCAAGGGAGGAGACCAGATATAGCCAGGGAGCAGGTGGGAGCTAATTAAGCTAATTGGGCCAGGCACCAATCATTGGTGCACTGGCCCTTTAAGTCTCAGGGAGCTGGCGCGCGCGCGCCCTAGAGAGCGGAGCCGCGCGCGCCAGCACATGACAGCAGGGGACGGGAACGGGTAAGTGACCTGGGATGCGATTCGCGAGCTGGCGCGTCCCGCTGTGCGAATCGCATCCCCAACGGCCATGACAGAGCAGCGCTCCCGGTCAGCGGGACTGACCGGGGAGCTGCAGGGAGAAAGACGCCGTGAGCGCTCCGGGGAGGAGCGGGGACCCGGAGCGCTAGGCGTAACAACTACTATAATACTGCCTCCTATATACAAGAATATAACTACTTTAATACTGCTCCTATATACAAGAATATAACTACTATAATACTACTCCTATATACAAGAATATAACTACTATAATACTCCTCCTATATACAAGAATATAACTACTATAATACTGCTCCTATATACAAGAATATAACTACTATAATACTGCTCCTATATACAAGAATATAACTACTATAATACTGCTCCTATATACAAGAATATAACTACTATAATACTGCCTCCTATATACAAGAATATAACTACTATAATACTGCCTCCTATATACAAGAATATAACTACTATAATACTGCTCCTATATACAAGAATATAACTACTATAATACTGCCCTATATATAAGTATAAAACTATTCAGTTGCTATAGGTGATATTTAGTAGTAATATCATGATAACTCCCTATTTTAATCAGAATTATACAGATTCCTCTCCCCTCAGGCTGGACGTCCCTGTAGTGCTCCCTCTCACCGTCCAGGTACTTACCAGATATTAGCATTCAGCAAAAAGACACCGATCATTACTATTGGATACAAGAAGCTTGGAGGAATTGCCAGGTACACACTAATAGTGATTACAGATCGCCGAGACTCCGCTCTCTGTCATTAGTAAACATTATGCATGCGTCACATTTTTGTTAGTAAAGCTGATGGTTTAACTATTTGCTGTCAGCCAGGAAGGTGATTGTATAGCTGAGATTATTGCTTCTCTACCGTCAATGAGGCATTATTGGTTAGGGGGTACCGACCTAGAAGAAGACAATGAATTACAAAATGTTACATTCATTACATTCCTCTGTCTCTACATTACACTTCCCTGTCTCTTCATGACATTTTCCTGTCTCTTCATTACACACCCTGTCTCTTCATTACACTCTCCTGTCTCTTCATTGCATACTCCTGTCTTTGTTACGTACCCCTTTCTCTTCATTACACACTCCTGTCTCTTCATTACACAACCCTGTTTCTTCATTACCCTCCCCTGTCTCTTCATTGCACACTCTAGCCTCTCCATTACACACCCCTATTTCTTCATTACATACTCCTTCCTCTTCATTACACACTCCTGTCTCTTCATTACACACCCCTGTCTTTTCATTACACAGCCCGTATTTCTTTATACAAACACACCTTTCTCTTCATTACCCTTTCCTTTCTCTTCAGTACACACCCCTGTCTCTTCTTTACACGCTCATGTCCTTATTACACACTCCTGTCTCTTCATTACACACTCCTCTCTTTATTATGCACCCCAGCTTCTTTTTTACACACCCCTTTCTCTTAATTAACCTCACCTGTCTCTTCATTACACACCCCTCTTTCTTCATTACACATGCCTTTCTCTCTATTACACACTCCTCTCTCCATTACACAACCCTGTCTCTTCATTACCCTCAACTGTCTCTTCATTACCCTCACCTGTCTCTTCATTACCTTCACCTCTTTTCATTACACACTCTTGTCGCTTCAATACACGCTCCTGTCTCTTCATTACACACCCCTGTCTCTTCATAACACACCTGTCTTTTCATTACACACTCCTGTGTCTTCATTACACACCCTGTCTCTTTATTACACATCCGTCTCTTCATTACCCCCCCCCCAGTCTCTTTATTACAGCCCCCCCTGGGATCATCTGGGGAGCCATCACATATGACAGTCGGTCACCCCTAGTAGTGATATGAAAGACGATACCAGCTCAGTGATATGTACAGGACATCCTGCGGACACATATGTCACCTGTCATGGCTTCCAGCTGGTATATACAGAAGGATAATGGTCGCTGACACAACAAGGGTTTACGTCAGATGGTAACACTTCATTGTCCTGCCCGGTCACCAAATGTATCACTAATGGAGCTTTTATGGTGCCAGATTCACCAACCTGCAAGTATACAGGATATACAGGCCCTGCTAAAACATCTGTGGGGAAATGCTGTATGTCTGCACGTATCCCAACCGTATATCTTCTCGTATCCAGAATAGAGTGCCCCAACAGGCTACTAGAGCTTCAATGTATCCCAACTGTATCTCATCTTGTATCCAGGCTAGAGAAGCCCAACAGGCTACTTGAGCTTCAATGTATCCCAACCGTATATCATCTCGTATTCAGACTTGAGGCGCCCAACAGGGTCCTAGAGCTTCAATGTATCCCGGCTCTATCTCATCTTGTATCCGGGCTAGAGGCAGCCAAAAAAGGTACTAGAGCCTCCATGTATCCTTGCCATATCTTATCTAGATAGAGGTGCCCAACAGGCTATTTGAGCCTCAATGTATCACAACTGTATCTCATCTGGTATCCAGGATAGAGGCGCCCAACAGGGTACTACAGCCTCCATGTATCCCAACTGTATCTCATCTTGTACCCTGTCTAGAGGCGCCCAACAGGGTACTAGAGCCTCCATGTATCCTACCCTGTGTTCAGCCTGTTACTCATGTAAATACTCTGGGGTGAATGTACAAGGCACCATCTCAGCCTATTATTGTAGAGAGTCTTTTCTGAGTGCTCTGCCTGCACAAGGGATGATTATGATTAGAGGCGGAGGACACGACTGAAGAAGGATAATGGCTTAATACACTGATGTATAAGTACACAGAACTCCATACAATATTAAGGCTACAATAAGGAGAGAATTAGCATAACAGACGCCGATTCCTGAAGTATTAGAAGGAACTGGGAGAATTATAAAAAGATGAGCTGTCTGATCACTGCGGCTCACATAGCAGAAAATAAAGCCGCTCAGGGTTGTCTTAGACCCTTTATGTCTGCAGAGACGGCCAGTGTCTAATGTTATAATTGACGCCAATTGGCAGAACATTTAAAGGGCAAATACAGACAGCGGGAAATATAAATTACTATACACAATAGCTATTCCTCAGGGAGAGGTGTATATAGCACCAGCAGAATAGTGAGTACAGCTCTGGAGTATAATACAGGATATAACTCAGGATCAGTACAGGATAAGTAATGTAATGTATATACACAGTGCCTGCACCAGCAGAATAGTGTGTACAGATCTGGAGTATAATACAGGATATAACTCAGGATCAGTACATGATAAGTAATGTAATGTATGTACACAGTGACCTCACCAGCAGAATAGTGAGTACAGCTCTGGAGTATAATACAGGATATAACTCAGGATCAGTACAGGATAAGTAATATAATGTATGTATACAGTGACCTCACCAGCAGAATAGTGAGTACAGCTCTGGAGTATAATACAGGATATAACTCAGGATCAGTACAGGATAAGTAATGTATGTACACTGTGACCCCACCAGCAGAGTAGTGAGTACAGCTCTGGAGTCTGGCCACTAGAGGGAGCATCTTCCTGTGAGTCTGCTGAGTGTGGAGGAAGTCGTTTGCTGGATTGTTTGGTGTGTGTGCGCTCTGAGCTCTGCCGTGTCATCTGTGCCGGACAACGTTCTTCCTTCCCCAGAGGGAGAGCGTGTGTTCAGGCATGAGCGAGGAGAGGAGAACCCCAACACCTGCCCCCCGAATCAGGTCCGCGGGGGGCAGGGGGAGCCAGTGACCAGGTGTGGAGGGACCAGCGTCAGGAAGTGCATCAGAGGTCTCCGGGTTGAGGCGCTCTGCCAGGAGGTGCAGCGATGCATCTCCAGCCACCCCTGAACCCGTAGAGACAAAGAGCAGCCGCAAGGCTGGCCCTGCAAGTTGTGGGACTACAAGTGCAAGAAGTTCCGGAAGCACAGGTACTGTGACAACAAGGCCTGACAATGTGGACTGTGATACTCCTCCTGGAGCAAAGCTAAATGCCCACGGATGTGTGGAGGAGGATTGGGGGATGCCTAGGGCCCGGGAGTCTGGAGTCCCCCATAACTCTCGTGTGGCAGAACACATCCGTGGATATGAGGAAGCAAGGGGCAGCTTGTATAGGCTCCAGGAGGAGGTACGGGAAGCAAAAGCCCTGATGGAAACTGCGGCGAAACGACAGAAAGCTGAGCTGTCAGCCCGGATTAAACAGCTGAAAAATGAAATAAGGATACTGGAGAAGAAGAGAACTTTTATTTTAGAGAACAGCGGGCCATTTAGGGAAAAACTTTTAAATGAAGACCGCTTTCATACAATGGAGATGTTACGCCGAGCGCTCCGGGTCCCCGCTCCTCCCCGGAGCGCTCGCAACATCCTCGCTACTGCAGCGCCCCGGTCAGATCCACTGACCGGGTGCGCTGCGATACCGCCTCCAGCCGGGATGCGATTCGCCATGCGGGTGGCGCCCGCTCGCGATGCGCACCCCGGCTCCCGTACCTGACTCGCTCTCCGTCGGTCCTGTCCCGGCGCGCGCGGCCTCGCTCCCTAGGGCGCGCGCGCGCCGGGTCTCTGCGATTTAAAGGGCCACTGCGCCACTGATTGGCGCAGTTGTTCTAATTAGTGTGTTCACCTGTGCACTCCCTATGTATACCTCACTTCCCCTGCACTCCCTCGCCGGATCTTGTTGCCATTGTGCCAGTGAAAGCATTTCCCTGTGTGTTCCTAGCCTGTGTTCCAGACCTCCTGCCGTTGCCCCTGACTACGATCCTTGCTGCCTGCCCCGACCTTCTGCTACGTCCGACCTTGCTCTTGTCTACTCCCTTGTACCGCGCCTATCTTCAGCAGTCAGAGAGGTTGAGCCGTTGCTAGTGGATACGACCTGGTTACTACCGCCGCTGCAAGACCATCCCGCTTTGCGGCGGGCTCTGGTGAATACCAGTAGTAACTTAGAACCGGTCCACTAGCACGGTCCACGCCAATCCCTCTCTGGCACAGAGGATCCACCTCCTGCCAGCCGAATCGTGACAGGAGAGAGAGAAGCAGAGACGGCTGAGGGGGCTTCAGCCACGGGTGGAGGAGGAAGGAGACGCTGCGGAGGCCGATAATGTTGAGCCAAATCCACCCGGGGGTCTGCAACATCTGACCCCATACAGTGGGCTCCCTGCAGGGCAAGTGGCGATGTCATCTGGCCGTGGCTCTGGCGGTTCGGGGGATGAGAGCAGCACCAGTCACCAGGGAGGGGCGCTGATGGCCCAGATCCAGCTCCTGGAGTCCCCAGGTCGCCTCCAGGACTTCACGTTTGGGGATGAGTTACCAGAGGAGGCACCTGGGGGAAGGAAAAAGAAGCTAAAGAAGACCAAGCTCCAGGAGCAGGTAACATTTGTATATACCCCCCTCCCTGAGCCCCCCGGACTGGCCGCAGGGTCAGCTCACTGTGTGAACCCCATTTCTCAGCCCAGCCTGAGTTCTGCTGTGGACTCAGTGCAGGAGAGTGGGGAGAGTATGGAGTCTAGTGTGGCGGTGAGCTCCATCGCTGTTTGTAGTAACAGTGGTGGAGCAGACAATGTATCGGCTGTGAGGTCGGACAGTGATATTTGCCCAGCGATGGGCATGGATGGCTCTGGCACATTGGGCTGCTCCCTAACGGGAGGGGGGGGGCGGCTTTGTGCCAGAGTCAGCTGCGGGAGCTCCGGTGGCTCTGAACGTTGACACTGCTGTTCCTTTGGAGCAGCGGTGTCATCGTGAAAGAGCTGCTGGGGCCAAGATGTCTTCGCCTCCCAGAAAGACTGGACTAAAACCTTTATTTTGTATTGGCGCCGCTAATCCAGAACAGCGGCGCCCAGGAGCAGAAAACTCCAGTACTGATGAGGCGGAGGGTACCAGTAAAAACAGGGCTGGGGCCGCTAATAAACAGGCTAGGCAGGCTTCCCGGTCCTTGTATAAAGGACTGGTGACCTGTCCTGTGGTGGTGGCTCCAGCTCTGGTACCCAGTGATGCTGATGGTACACTATCTGCACCAGAACGCACCGGTCCAGCCAGTATGAATGAGGAGGTTAATGTTGGAGTGAATTGTAGTATGGGCTGTAGCACGGGTGGGGGGGAGGGGGGCACCTTCCTCATCTTCTGGCTCTGGCGGGGGGCAATTTGCAGCAGCGTCTCCTGGGGGCCTTAAGGAGAGGGGAGAGATCAATCAATGTAGAGGGTAGGGAGGTTGATCTATCCTTTTGGATAGAAAGACATGGTCTTTCAGCCTTCCGAGAGGAAAGAGGGGGGGATACTGTGTGGTCCCTCCCAACAGCCGGGCCAGGCGGTCTCCGAAGGAATGTGGTCCGGCTGAGGTGGAGAGGCAGTGATACATGTCCTCCAAGATCTAAAGTTGTTGAGCTTCTGCTGAAGTTGGGCTTTAAGGCAGCTGACATCTACGCCTTGATACATCCTTATGGTACCCCTGATTTCGATATCAGCTTTGTTCGGCCAGAGGGGCTTGAGCTCTTCTGGTCGAATTATGAGCTGGTAAAGAATGAGCCCGGCTGGCGAGACTTTGCCATTCAGGCGGTGTCTCGCCAAAACAATGTCAAGAAAGTGACCGTTTTAACCCGTAACGAATCACTTTCTTGTATTGACATCATGACGTGGCTAGGTCGGTATGGAGAGGTGGTGGAGGTCCCAAAAAAGAACAGGGATGAATATGGCATCTGGTCAGGGGCCTGGACGTTTATGGTCAAGCTTAAGCTTTCAGGAAACACTGTTACCCATATACCATCTGCAACCTTCCTCGGAAGGGATCGTATCCAGATCTTCTACCAGGGTCAGCCGAAGCTCTGTCACAGATGTGGTGACCCCACACATTTTAGTGCCAATTGCACTGTGCAGAAGTGCACTCTGTGTGGGGAAATAGGCCATCTCGCTGCATCTTGTGCAGAGATTAGGTGTCACCTGTGTGGTGACTTAGGTCACCCATTCAGTCGCTGCCCTCGTTCCTTTGTCAACGCGGTTGTTGCCCCAGTGGGGGTAAGCCATGAGGTGAACTCTGCTGGGGGGATGGCTGGCGGGGATGAAGGGGTGCAGGGGCCAGGGAAGAAAAGTAAGCAGAAGACGCCTGCCCAACTGAGGCGTCTCAAGAAGCGTCAAAGGGATAGGGAGATTCGGGAGTCACAGGAGCATCAGCCAGCTGAGGTGGCTTCTGATCCTGTCCCTGCGACCAGTGTTACTGCTGAGGCCCTGGGGGATAGTGAACTGGATGAGGAGACTGGAAGGATCCACAAAGAGGAGGATACTGTCTCCTCGCTGTCCTCCCATGGTGAGAGCGCGGATGAGGACAGAGGGAGATGGGCAGAAACAAAGCGGGGTACTCGGAGGAATAAGAAAAAGGGAGATTTAAAATCTTCTCCCACCCGCCAGATGCCAAAGGAAGGTACAACTGACCCCCCTCTGATTGGTCTCTCCAACCGGTTCCGAGCCCTCCGCGACATTTCCTCTTCGGAGGAGGAGGCTGGGGGTGAGGTTCCGGATGTTGCGGTGGGGCCCACAGGGGACCCTGAGTCCTCTCTCCCTGGGGAACCTATGTCTTCAGGGGGGGGGACTGGCTCAGAGTCAGGGGATGAGGAAAATGTAAATAAAGGGAAAATGGACACATCCATCTCACTAAAAAGGGGTAAACCATCATCTGATGAGGAGGGTGGTGGGGTGGATGGGAAGGATGGTGGGAAAAAGAAAGCTGTCTAACTCAATCACCCTTGATGGCGGCACCCTCTCCGTTGACTCTGGCATCCATTAATGTTGCCAGCATAAAGTCAGATACGGCTCGATTTGCGGCCTATGATTTTTTTGCCCATATTAATGCTGATATTTTATTTTTGCAAGAGACCAGGCTAACAGATATGTCATCTATCTACAAGGCTAAAAGAGAGTGGAGGAATGGGCCCTCCTACTGGTCTCTTGGGGCCGAGCCGTATAGCGGAGTGGCGGTCCTTTTTACCGCAGCGGTAGAATGCCGACGGGTTATCGAGTTAGAAATGGGGAGGTGCCTGATCTTAGATGTCCTCATGAAGGGACAAGAACTTCGCCTTATTAACATCTACGGCCCACAGTCTAAGTGGGACCGGAAGTGTCTCTTTATGAGGATCAAGCCCTATCTTTTTACAAGTCGGCAGGTGGTCTTTGGAGGGGACTTTAATGCTGTCACGAGGCCCCAAGACAGGGGAGGTGCCAGAGACAAGCTGACTTATGATAGCGTCGCCCTTAATAGCATAGCGAGTGAGGCTCGCCTGGTGGATGTCCACATCCGGCACACCCCAGGCCACGCGGGATTCACCTATCATAGGGATAGTTGTAGGTCTAGGATAGATAGTTTTTTTTTAAAGGAGGAGGCCGTCTCTTCAGCAGTGTCTGTTGTTGAGGTGGAGTTCTCCGATCACTGTTTAATTTTGTTTTCTCTGAATGTCACAGAGACCCCCCGGATGGGCAGAGGCTATTGGAAGCTGAATTCGTCTCTCTTGGAAGAAGCGGAGATAAGACAGTCCTTTGAGGATTTTCTTCAGAGCCAGGTACCATTGCTGGGCCTTTGTAGCAGTAAGTCAGAGTGGTGGGAGATCTTCAAGGAAAGGGTTGCGAGATTCTTCCGCCAGCTCTCGGGCCTCAGAAGCCTAAACAGGTACCGTTTGTACCAGGGCCTGAGGAAGAAACTTGAGAACCTTGTCTCGACTGGAGGTAGTCGTGATGATATCTCCAGAGTGAAGTCCTTGTTGATGAAGTGCCAGTATGACAGACACGCATCTTTGGTTTTTGAGAGGGATTACGGGAAGTACCGCTCGCCCGACCCTTACAGAAACTGCAAGATGTCAGTGAATAGTAAAATAGTCTCAGGACTGATTGATAGTACGGGATCCTTGAAAAGGTCCAGATCAGGGATCCTGGAGGTCGTCAGATCCTTCTACTCGCACCTCTTGGGAAGGAAGGATCTAGATCGAGATAAGGTATCAGCTTTCTTGGCTGAAACCGTCCCTGAACCAGGAGTAGACTCCTCTCTTGACGTTTTGACAGAGATGATCCGGGAAGAGGAAGTCAGGATGGCTATTGATGGGCTTGCCCTCAAGAAGTCACCCGGTCCGGATGGCTTAACATCTGAGTTCTATAAGACCTTTAAGGACGCTTTGGTTCCCCTCTTGACTGGGGTTTTTAATGAGTGTCTATCCTCGGGCACTCTGCCAAAGTCAATGAGGAGGTCAGCGCTGATCATCCTGTCAAAGGGTAAAGACCCGTCCCACATTGAGAATTGGCGTCCCATAGCGCTTCTCAATGTGGACCGAAAGATTCTGGCAAAAGTGCTGTTTAACCGGCTGGTGGAGTTTGCACCCCGGCTCCTTTCAGGGCCTCAGCATTGCTCTGTTCCGGGCCGCAGCACATTTAGTGCTGTGCTCAGTGTCCGAGAGGCTGTGGAGCAGGGTAGGGCTGGCCACTGGAAGGGGTACTTGCTGTCCTTGGATCAGGCAAAAGCGTTTGATCGGGTTAACCATGAATACCTCTGGTCTGTTCTTCTGAGATATGGCCTGCCGGGGGGGTTTGTTGATTGGCTTAAGACCTTGTACGCAGGGGCAGAGAGTTTCCCGCTTGTGAATGGTTGGATTGGCCGCTCTTTTGAGGTTGGGTCTGGCGTCCGTCAGGGTTGTCCTTTGAGCCCGTTGCTGTACGTGTTTGCAATTGATCCTTTCCTTAGGAGGATTGATTGTGGACCGTTGGCGGGGGTGAGAATGGACCTGGCGGTGCCGGATTTGGCTCTGAGGGCGGTAGCGTATGCTGATGATGTCACCGTGTTTGTCTCCTCACAAGAGGAAGGCCAATGGGTGATGTCAGAGGTGGACCGCTACTCGGAGGCATCCGGGTCCAAGATCAACCGGGATAAGTGCGAGAGTCTCTGGCTGGGAGGGGGAGATCCTGGTTTTGATCTCCCGGATGCCCTTCCAGAGCCCCAGGAATCTGCAAAAGTTCTCGGCATCGAATTTGGCCAAGGGGATTACCCCAAACAAAACTGGGACAGCAGGCTTAAGATCGCCGCTCAGAAGGTGGATCAGTGGAAGGGTTGGTCTTTGACCCTCGGGGAAAGGGTTAACCTGATCAAAACATTCCTGCTCCCTTTACTGATATACCTGGGCAGTGTATGCATGTTGCCAGAACCTCTTTGGACCCGGGTCTACAGTGTGTTCTTCCAGATGTTATGGGGGAACAGACTGAACCTAGTGAAGAGGGAGGTTACTTACCGTACGAGGAGACTAGGGGGGTTGTGTATGGTCAACCCTGTGGTGTTCCTAGTGAATACCTTTCTTAAGACCAATATAGCAAACCTCTGGTCAGAGAGGGCTCCTCCGTGGGTATCCTCCTGTAGGGGATGGTTTTGGCCTTTCTTCCAGGAATGGGAGACAGGAGGGCAAGTGAAGGATCTTCGCACACCACACGGGCATCTCCCGGCTTACACTACCCCGGTTCTGAAGGTTATTCGTCGGTGGGGTCTGGGGATGGGGGAGATTAGGACTCTGTCGAGGAAATTCCTTGACAAGAGGGTCCTGTCTTCTCATTTCCAGAGGCCATTGGCGCTCAAGGACTGCCCAAGTCGGGATCTGGAGGTGGGTTTAGAGCTTTTGAATTCTATCAGGATCCCCTTGAAGTTTTGGGACTTGACTTGGCGCTGCTTCCACAGGAAACTGTGTGTGAGGGACAATCTGAAGTGCAGGAGCTCTGATGACCGGGGATGTCCCCGCGAAGAGTGTGGAGGCATGCTGGAAAGCATGGAGCATTTTCTGCTTCATTGTCCCTTTAACACAGAGGTTTACACCAGGGTGGGCGCTTCCATTGGTTGGCCTCGGCTGACCAGTCTCTCCTATGCGGAATGGGCCTATGGGGCATTCAGAAACCTTGGAGGCTGGGACCGGTGCACTTTATTCCTAGTCAGCTCAGTGGTTAGGTACTACACGTGGAACGCACGGTGTTTAGTGTCGACGCAGCGTAAAATCCTCCCTGTGGATGTGGTGGTTAGGAACATTCTCGGTGACCTGGTGAAGGTGCGTTCTCTGGAGTACAAGAGGCTGGGTGCTGGCAGGGCCTCTCGTCTATGGAGGGGCTCTGCCTTTAAAGTGCCTTAGCCTGTTGTCTCCCCCTGGTGGTGGGCTGATGCTGGCACATTAGTCTTTTTGTTTTGAGCAGTTGGTTTATGGTAATATAGGGCTTGCAGGCGCTGAACTTGAGCTTTAGTGGTGTTATTTTGTTTGTGTTGGTTTTTATTATTTTGTATATATTATTATTGTTGTTGTTGTTATTCTTTTTGGTATATTACTGGTATTGGGTTTTTGGTATTGCAACTGGGCCAGGAAATTCACATTTAGTATTAGTGTATATAGTTTATTAGTATGGTATGGGTATTATGGGTATTATAGGAATATGTCTTTTGTAAATATTGTATATATTTGTTTGTGTGCAGGAATGAGTGTGGGGTGGACCGGTGTTGTATTTTATGCTATGGTGTTGGTTTTATGATCGTTATATTGATATGTTCTGTCGGATATGATATGTTTATGTTTTGTAATTTTTTTATTGTTATGTTTGAAATTTTAATAAAAGATCTACAGGATATAACTCAGGATCAGTACAGGATAAGTAATGTAATGTATGTACACAGTGACCTCACCAGCAGAATAGTGAGTACAGCTCTGGTGTATAATACAGGATATAACTCAGGATCAGTACAGGATAAGTAATGTAATGTAATGTATGTACACAGTGACCTCACCAGCAGAATAGTGAGTACAGCTCTGGAGTATAATACAGGATATAACTCAGGATCAGTACAGGATAAGTAATGTAATGTATGTACACAGTGACCTCACCAGCAGAATAGTGAGTACAGCTCTGGAGTATAATACAGGATATAACTCAGGATCAGTACAGGATAAGTAATGTAATGTATGTACACAGTGACCTCACCAGCAGAATAGTGAGTACAGCTCTGGTGTATAATACAGGATATAACTCAGGATCAGTACAGGATAAGTAATGTAATGTATGTACACAGTGACCTCACCAGCAGAATAGTGAGTACAGCTCTGGAGTATAATACAGGATATAACTCAGGATCAGTACAGGATAAGTAATGTAATGTATGTACACAGTGACCTCACCAGCAGAATAGTGAGTACAGCTTTGGAGTATAATACAGGATATAACTCAGGATCAGTACAGGATAAGTAATGTAATGTATGTACACAGCAACTGTTATATTTCCTATAATGCCTCATATACAGTATTGTAAGGGGCAATGATATGTTACGCTACACTCTTCTTGCCTCCGTCTGATACGTGATGCGTCCTCCTCCTGTGATCTCTCCATCATGCTGTCTTCTCAGATTTTCTTTGCAGCAGGGAGCGGGCTGGTAATGACCATAAAGTGAGATTAGCGGCTTCCAGTAATTAAAACTTAAATGTGAAGTCATTTGTATTAATGACTTTGTTTCTTATTTACTACATCAAATACATCCATACGATAAGATTGAAATAATGAGAATGGCGTCCTTCCTATATATACCAGGAGCTATGTAGGAGATGGGTGATGAGTGACTGATTTCTGGGGGTCCCACCTCTGCACCCCACCTATCAGGATAAGGGGGGTCTTTGTTTTCAATAAGGCAACTTGGCTGACACGACTCTTTTCACACTAATCTTTGAGGGTTACAAAAAATACATGAGACCCCTGATGGTATATTCCATAGATGCGCTAGATATGTTTGTGAATGGAGTGCCCCTTTATACAGCCCATTAGCATTCACAATAACCATTGGGACTCACTGCATCTGACCTTTGCATGCTGCAGCGCCCCTTTTGGTTACTGGGCCCCATGGCAGCTGTTTTTCTTGCAATCCTGTTAGAAATGCCAAAAGTTTTTATGTAACTCCTGGAATGAAGGCGTCTTTTTGTTTCCTTCAAGGAATGGGTTAAGTGGTAACTTTATCCTAAAGGAAAATATAACTTCTTTACATAAACTCTTAGCTGTGTTTATTCTAATGCAATCACTTGTTCAAATTTTTCCCAGTTGTTTGTTCGGAAGTCTTGGCGCCCCTGGTGCATTATATCTCCTTCTGCAAACAGCCGACCCAATGATTTGTCTTCATGGTCCACCTGGGGTTTGGGAGCTGCTCCTGCGTATGGTGAGAGTTTCTACAGTGAGAGCATCATTTACAATGCAGACCCTGTGGGTAACGGGCCGGGGTTTACTGTAATTATTTATATTTTTAGGGATATTTTGAAAAAAACATGAAAAATTTGAAAACTGATCATCCACTGAGGGTCTGTCCATCTTGATTGAGATTGAGTGATTGAGATGTATACAGTGACCCCCCGACCTACGACGGCCCCGACATATGATGAAATCGACATACGATGCTTTTTTTTGTCGGGGCCATCGCATTAAGTGCTATCCGGCAGCGCAAAATGCTTAAGCTGCTGCCGGATAGCAGCTTAATGTTCCCCGTGTGGTGTGGTAAGTATTACTTACCCCTCCACGATGCTCCAGGGCGCCCTCCGGGTCCAGCGCTGGTCTTCCTGCGTCTTCTTGGCCCTCTCCGATGACGTCAATACGCTGCTGCGCACGCCATCCAATAGGAATGGCGTACGCAGCGGCGTAATGACGTCGCTACGCAGGCCCAGTAAGGCCTTGCGGAAGACAGCAGAGGACCGGAGAAGACAGCGGAGGACCGGAGAAGACAGCAGAGGACCGGAGAAGACAGCGGAGGACCGGAGAAGACAGCAGAGGACCGGAGAAGACCAGGAGAGGACCGGAGAAGACAGCGGAGGACCGGAGAAGACAGCAGAGGACCGGAGAAGACAGCGGAGGACCGGAGAAGACAGCGGAGGACCGGAGAAGACAGCGGAGGACCGGAGAAGACAGCGGAGGACCGGAGAAGACAGCGGAGGACCGGAAAAGACAGCGGAGAGCCCAGCGGAGGCCCGGGATCACCATCAGGAGCGGCGGGGACAGGTGAGTACAGCTTCCTATACTTTACATTGCACGAATCCCTCAACATACGATGGATTCGACAAACGATGGTTCATTTGGAACGAATTACCATCGTATGTTGAGGGACCACTGTATATATATATATATATATATATATATATATTCAGGGACGCACACAGACGTTTTGGGTGCAGGGACTCAAGAGAAAAAGGGCTCTTGTCATATTTAATTCAAACATGTTTTGCACTACACTGTCCAGTAGTCCCCATTAAATGCCATCATCATGATCCTTCCGCCCATTAGCTCCCATTAAATAACCACATAATGATGCCAATGCCCAGTAGTCCCCAGTTAATGCCCACAAACGATCCCCCTGCCTAGTAGCAGCAATTAATGTCCAGATAATGATACCACTGTCCAGGAGCTCTCATTAAATGCCCACATAACAATGCCACTGCCCAGTAGCCTCCATTAAATGCCCAGTTAATAATGCCCTTGCCCAGTTGACCCTATTAAATGCCCACACAATGATACCACTGTCCAGGAGCTCCTATTAAATGCCCATACAATGATACCACTCCCCTGTAGCCCCCATTAAATGCCCAGTTAATAATGCCCTTGCCCAGTAGACCCTAGTAAATGCCCACATAAGAATACAGTGGTCCCATAACATACGATGGTAATCCATTCCAAATGGACCATCGTTTCTTGAAACCATCGTATGTTGAGGGATCCGTGTAATGTAAAGTATAGGACAGTGGTCTACAACCTGCGGACCTCCAGATGTTGCAAAACTACAACACCCAGCATGCCCGGACAGCCGTTGGCTGTCCGGGCATGCTGGGTGTTGTAGTTTTGCAACATCTGGAGGTCTGCAGGTTGAAGACCACAGGTATAGGAAGTTGTACTCACCTGTCCCCGACGCTCCTGACCATCACTGCTCGTCACCGCTGCCCTGGATGTCGCCTTCCATCGCTGTTGCCGCGTCCCCGAGGTGTCCCCGACGCTCCGGCAAGGCCTCTGCTTCCCCTTCATCCTCACTCTCCGTCGCCGCCATCACGTCATTATGCACGCCGCTCCTATTGGATGACGGGACGGCGTGCGCAGCGACGTGATGACGACGATGGAGAGCGCCGACGACGCAGAGGATCCCGAAGAGGACGCGCCGGAGCCCCGAGGACAGGTAAATGATCGTCAGCGGACCACACGGGGCACCATAAACGTCTATCTGGTGGTAGCTGAAGCAGTCTGCGCTGCCGGATAGCCGTTTATGTGATGGCCCCGACATACAAAAGCATCGTATGTTGATGCTGCCTTCAACATGTGATGGCCTCTGAGAGTGATTGTATGCCCACATAATGATACCACTGCCCTGTAGCCCCCATTAAATGCCCAGTTAATAATGCCCTTGCCCAGTAGATCCTATTAAATGCCCACATAATGATACCACTGTCCTGTAGCCTCCATTAATTGCCCACATAATTATACCACTGCCCAGTAGTCCCTATTTAATGCCCACAAACGATCCCCCTGCCTAGTAGCCGAAATTAATGCCCATATAATGATCCCACTGCCTAATAGCCCCTATTAAATGCCCACAGCCCACATACTGCCTCAAATTGTACAGAATATACAGAATATATATATATATGAATTTTTTGCTGGCGGGGCGATTGATTTACTGCAGAGAACAGTAAATATATTCCTAGAGATAGATGTCGGGTATAGATTATAGCCATGTACATCCACTGTGAAGCTCATATTGATGCTCTCACTGGAAGCTGCAGATACCGAGCTCCTTAGGACCACCGCCCTATCCGTGCATCATCCAACGCCCCCCCCCCCCCCAACCAATCTGATCTGGGGGGTCTACAGCATGAGGCTTATAATCAGGTCCAATCAATACAGCGAGCGGCTCTGTAATACAGTCTGAGGTTAATAATTCATAATTCATTTCTTCTCGTTCTTTGTAAGCTGAACATTTTCAATAACTGCTATTCAGGTTATAGATACCAAGACTACTGACGAAAAAGGGGTTATTAGAAGGTAAAACGTTATTACCTATCTACAGGAGAGGGGGGTTACTTGCTGATTCATGGGGGTCTGACCACTAGGCCATAAGAACAGAGGTCCCTTGTCACTTAAGTGAATGGAGCATCAGCCCAAAGGCTCAACCAGCTCTCCATTCACTGTCTATGGGACTTCCAAACATGGCTGAACTTGACTATGTCCAAAGGATAGGGGATAAGATGTCTGATCGGGGGGTCCCTCCGATGGGGACCCCGCGATCTCCCTGCTGCACCTCGCATTTGTTTAGAGTATTGGGTGAAGCATCAGAGTGCCAGAGGCTCGTGACGTCATGGCCATTCCCCGCTCGTGGCATCATGGCCATGCCCCCTCAATGCAAGTCTATGGAAGGGGGCGTGACAGCTGTCACGCCCCCTCCCATAGACTTGCATTGAGGGGGCGTGGCCGAGACAACACGAGTGGAGTGTGGCCGTGATGTCACAAGCCTCCGCCCCACACTGCCAGTCATCCGGCATGAAACGAAGTTCGCTCTGTGCACCAGATGTCTGGTGTGCCATAGCTGAGATCGCAGGGGGTCCCCAGCGGCGGGACCCCCACAATCAGACATCTTATCCCCTATCCTCTGGATAGGGGATAAGATGTCTAGGGACGGAGTACCCTTTTATTGATACTTTGGGGGGAGGGGCAATGTAGCTTTATTCTTGTAATAGTGGGGGTCCCAGACCTTCACCCATGAGCCAGCTATCATCTATCCATAGGTGATAATTGTAGGAGATCCTCTAAAGGGGCTGTGATAAGAGTTAAGACATTTAGAAGATGCGTTGAGAACATACTTGCCTACTTTGTGCATTGCCACCCATAAGGACAAGCCATGCACCCATAACAGCAGCCCATAACAAGTTGAGTACCATAGAGGTACGTGTGCAGCATGCTGCCCCTAGTGGTGACTACCACACCTATTGGGGAAACAGGCTCCATGGAAGCTAGACGACACAGTGAGGTGGTAGCCACTGCATAGGTGGCTATGTTTCTCACACACATCTGCCACCCCACCCTTTAAGGCACAGGTGAGCTGCTTTCCATGCTGTGAACAGCAGACCAGTGTTTTCTAACCAGGATGCCTCCAACTGTTGCAAAACTACAATTCACTGCAGAATGATCTACATCCCACTCAGCGGTCGCTCCACCGACAGGCTCTTTTGATGTAATGTCTCCGGTCGCACTGCAACCTGGGAAAACCTAAGAGGACACTCATTTTGTATGCTGGTAAAAATAAACAGCGGGGCAAAAATCACATAAGAATTGGAAGACCACCCTCAAACACAGGTACAGACAATGTATTATGAACTACACTAATTTTAGAACCTTTAGCACAGTCCCCTTTAACACTTGGAAGCCCTTAGTGAGATCCCCATGACAACAGCAATCACTCAGCTTTCCAAGGAACAGATATAACTGTACAGTAGACATTTCTTTGTCATATCTTGCACAAAGATTGTGTAACACCAATATGGCCACAATTACAGCTTCACCCAAGTTTCTTTGTAACCGGACTGAAGTTTGCCTTTTATCCAGACCCCATATCGGCAATTGGGTTGATCTTTAATTGACGACCTGTTGCAGAAGACGTCTTCAGGAGAATTGGACTTTGACTATTGATGTTACCATTTCAAATGGAATTCAGTCTTTAAAGAGGCGATGAGGGCGTGCCGCCGGGCTGCGGGGCTCTCCTGCGCGCCTTCTCCTCTTATACATCGGCAGGTTCCTGCTCTCCTTGCGCTCCCAACTTCTGTTTTATTCTCTTTTAAGTTTATACATAAGATGGAAATTACAGAGAATGGAAAATGAGTCATTATTGAAAAAAAACACACAGCGCAGAGAAATAGGAGCAAAGTTCACCGCCGGAGCTGATTGCCGGGGTGCCGTACTAGGAAAGGTCGATGTATTATTCCTTCTATTGTACGAAAAAAAAAGATGCACAGTAGATGCTAAAGGAAGACGAAAACACCAAAAAGACTTTCTCTAGAACGATCAATGAATTTTTTTTAAAGATGCAGAAGAACCATTGTTATAGGCAAAAGCCAATAAAATTCTTAGAATGCGAAACATATAATGCGGGAAAATATTGATGGTCTTCAAGTAGACGGACAACTTTAGATTTAAAGAGGTACGCTGCTGCTAGACATCTTATCAGATAAGATGTCTGATCGTGGGGGTCCAGCTGCTGGGACTCCCCGCAACCTCCTGCAGCACCCGGAGTTTTAGACAAACGCCGGGTTGTGACGTCATGACCACGCCCCCTCGTCATGTCATGCCATGCCCCCTCCATTCATGTCTATAAGAAAAACAGAACTCCGACTGCAATAATATTTTATGAAAATCATCAGCACAAAATGTTAAAGGGGTACTACAGTACTCCAGCGTTCTGAACATTTTGTTCAGAACGTTCGGAGACGGAGGCCGTGATCGTGACGTCACAGCCACACCCCATCGTGACGTCACGCCACTCCATTCATGTCTATGTGAGGGTGGCGTGTCGGCCATGATGATTTTCATAAAATATTATTGCAGTCGGAGTTCTGTTTTTCTAATACAAAGCTTCAAATTTTCTTCCAGACATGGAGGTGCAGCCACCACTAGAGGGAGTTAAGGAGCTTACTGTATACCATGTATATAGGTCAATGGTAAAAGCGTAAAAGGGGTTAAAAGTTATCCCCTATAAACAGGATAGGAAATAACTAGCTGATCGGTTGGGATCTGGATACTGGAACCACCACAATCATTGAATAAATGGAGGAGGAGTGAGCATGCTCAGAATGACCATTCATTCTCTATGGGACTTTCAACCATTGTTGGAAGCTGGACTTCTTCGGAAGTTGCGTAGAGATGAATGGAGCGGTGGCTGAGCAGGTGCCCTGTGACTTCATTCAGTTAGGGGACAATGGTCTTCAGTTTTTCAGACTGGTGGGGGCTTCATCATACTGGTGTGGAGGGGCCAGCTTGTAGTTGTAGTTCACAAGGCAGAGATATTAATGTCACAGAAGCTGGAGGGCAATGGCTGGTCCCTGGGCCTCTCCCTAGTAACCACAACTATTGTGTCCAAATAATACTGTGCTGAAAAGTTACCTTAATGGGTTGGCTTCCTATGGTGGAAAGTCTTGAGTTACTTACTAGTTTTGTGTTACAATGCCCTATTGCAGGGTGCAGAGATTCATTCTCTGTCACATTGCACTGACCCTGGCCAGAGGCCCACTGAAAGACCAGTAGATGCAGAAGGGCCCTTGTTCACCTTATCCCTTCTGGCACTTCAGACAATATTCTCTCCCTCTTGAAGGCGGAATATGGATCTTTAAAATGCCCCTTCAGCGTGGAATGGAAGCAGTATGTGGCTCTAGTAATACTTTACATGATGCCGTGAGGATTCAACTGTGAATGACACAGGCTGTGTAGGCCAACGCTTTACTTTAATGTTGCACTGGTATGCTGGCAGAGACAAACTTACTATTTCTCTGGCCAAAGTTGGTTCCAGTACTCTGGGGTGAGAAGGTTGGACTTAAGAAGCCTGTGTGATAAAGAGTTTAGGACCTTCCTATCTTATGCATACATACAATCCACAGAGAGAATATAAGTCATTGCACATAAAAAAAAAAAACACAGGACCAAGTAATACAATGCAATATAATACATGTTCTGACCCCCATACTGGATAAAACACAATGTAATCAATCTACTACCACACAACAACCATTTACTTTAATAGCAGCAGAACAGGCACCCGGATACTGTAAGACCCCCATTAATCAGCAAGTTATCCTCTATCCCAAGATTGAAATACTTTGTCCAGGATCTTTTTAACTCTATGTTCATCTTGTCCACCAACTTATATAAAATTATAAGAAAACAGTCAGCCTGTTCACCCACACCAAACCCAATACACTGGGTTACAGTGTGGGTGAACAGGAGTCCGATGAGGGGTCACTTACTAAAATACGTTCCTTAGGTCCGGAGATATGTCCCCCCGAAGATCCTCTGTTATAGTCCGAGAATTATGTGAGGAGGCGGGGCCCTGCTGGCTCAATTTACATATTTATCGTCTGTGACTCCACGTCCTAGTGATGTAGAGTAGTGTTGCTCGCGAATATTCGCAATTCGAATATTATTCGCGAATATCGCATATTCGCGAATTCGCGAATTTCGCGAATATAGCGCTATATATTCGTAATTACGAATATTCGTTTTTTTTTTATTTTTTTATTTGTTTTTTTTTCTTCACAGTACACATGACAGTGATCACCCCTCTCTGCTTCCAGCTTGTGTGGTGTAAAGAAGGCTGTAATACTACTGTGTGAGACTGGCGTGCGAAAATTCGCATATGCGAAAATTAGCATATGTTAATTTTCGCATGCGCGTATTTTCGCATACGCGAAAATAAAACGAGGATATAACGAATATGCGAATATTCGCGAATATATGACGAATATTCGTCCATATATTCGCGAATATTCGCGAATTCGAATATGGCCTATGCCGCTCAACACTAATGTAGAGTTGCTGGTCATGCGAATGCTGCAAAGAGCTGAGCAGTGACTATTGTTCACACACACTATAACTCAATGTATTGAGTTAAGTGTGGGTGAACAGGCTGGCCGCTTTCCTTTAAAGGGGTACCCAAAGGATAGGGGATAAGATGTATGATTGTGGGGGTCCCGCCACTGGAGACCCCTGCGATCTCCCTGCAGCACCCGGCGCTGGAGGCTCATGCTGTCACGCCCCCTACCATAGACTTGCATTGAGGGGGCGTGGCCCTGACGTCACAAGTGGGGCGTGACTGTGACATCACAAGCCTCTGCCCTGCATCGCCAGTCAACCGGCACAGGGCGAAGTTTGCTCCGTGCACCGGATGTCTGGGATGCTGCAGCCGAGATTGTGGGGGTCCCCAGCAGTGGGACCCCCACGATCAAACATCTTATCCCCTATCCTTAGGGGATAAGATGTCTAGGGGCGGAGTACCCCTTTAAGGAGAGACCAGAAAGATACATGGACCATTAGTGGTATCCTCATTGTCCTGGGAATCCTAAGAAGAAAAGCTATTCAGCTTATTTATTGAACCAGCACACTTTTGGCTCAGTTTTGTTTAAGATTCTTGGTGGAAAAACTATTGTTCATCTCCGTCTATGAAAGTTGAAGGAGGTCAGAAATATTTATCTTCTTTATATTTGGAAATTTAGAAACAATACTTGGACGATAAACCAAATTTGCTAAGAAAATTGTTTTCTTAGTGGAGAAGTAGTTACTGGAAGCAAATCCACTTTGGAGCAACGTAGATTTTACTCCAAAGTTTGGTTGATGTTTGCTCAGTCTCTCTTATGACTTGAGAAAGAGGAAGAAGCAACATCAAGATGAACATCGGGCAGAAATTCCACCAAAAATCTTGACGTGAATTATAATGCACGGACACAAATAACTTTATCTCGTGATTCACAAAAACGAGACATATTCTGAATGATAAGATCAAGCCCCTATATCAGAAGGTAGCACATAGCAAGGAACAAAAACTGCTGGGGTGGAATTCTTCCTTTTCGAAACCGGTCAACAATAAAATCCCTACTGATTCATTGCCAAGAAGGAGATGGAATTGGCAGAGGCTTCAATAATCCCATTGGTAAGGTATGATGATTTTTATACATGGCCCAGGTGTTGCAAGAAGAAACATATTGCCTTACATCTTTAAAAAAATAAAATAAATTGGGCAACCAAAAGAAGCAGGACATAAATTCTTAGTGTCATTTAAATCCCTTTGTGACCTGCTAGTTTCGAGTCTTGAACTAGTTGTACCACGCTGGAACATAAATGCTGTGCTTATAGGTCCAAACTTTATTTTGGAAATTTATTGAAAAATACAGAAGTTGCTTCCCTGAGTTCCTCAAGTAAGTCCTGGGAAATTCAGATGGAGCCATTGGTGGGAATATTTGGGAGGCGCCAGTGAAGAACAGCCCAGATATGGATGAGAGCCTCGGAAGCCAGGCCTATATGAGATGAAAAGTGACTTATTTTGAAAAAAATCTAATTTTTTTTTATTGGATTTTAAATTTGTCCAATTTTGGATTCATCTGATTTAGGCCCCTTTCACACTGCCGTTGCTCCCCGTCGAGAACAGCCATCAAAGTTTTTTTTTTTTCTGACTTTAATGGCTGTTCTCATGACAGGCAGCAATGGGTCCTGGCGGCTCCCATTTACTATTATGGGGCACCGTTATGAATAGCAGGAGAAAACGACAGCACATGCAGTAATTTTTCTCCCGCTATTCTATCCGGCTCTCCCAACGGCCGTCACACTGCTGTGTACTAACGGCAGTGTGAAAGAAGCCTTAGGCAAATCCAATACAGAAGCAGGGACTCTGATACACTGAGCAGCGGGGCATACAATGTTTGCCTGACTGCTCAGTTCACATTCAATCAATGTATTCCGAACCATACTGATAGCTAGCATGAGCCGGCAGAATCACTTGGCTTAGTACTTTTCCTCCTGGATTGCTGCTCTCCCCATTTTTGTTGTAGGAGATAGATTTTATGGTAAGTCTTTGAAATCTCCTGCTTTACGTCGGGGAGAGAAGCGCTCAGCCTCCTTCTTCTTCCAGCTTATTCTAGCAACCGGTGAGGGTCTAAGCACCCAGATCCCAGCCAATCAAAACTTTTGACTTGTCTCTGTGACCTGTGAATGATGACAATGCTTTAGTCAATTCCACTTTGTGATTAGAGATACGCAAACCTTCTGTAGGGTGCCACCTAGCAGGGACTTCTGTCAAACTTCAGGAGTCCCTGCTTCTGAAAGTGGAGACATACACATCCAAATCTGAATCAGCCGTCGAATCCAAATTTACAAACCTGAATTGTGAAGTACGAACAACTCCAATCACAAAGGAAGAAGGTCCACCAAGCCTGATATGGAGACCTTTTTCAGACTAGTGTTGAGCGGCATAGGCCATATTCGAATTCGCGAATATTCGCGAATATATGGACGAATATTCGTCATATATTCGCGAATATTCGCATATTCGTTATATTCTCGTTTTATTTTCGCATATGCGCAAATTCGCGTATGCGAAAATTAACATATGTGAAAATTAGCATATACAAAATTAGCATACGTGAAAATTCGCATATGTGAAAATTAGCATATGCTAATTTTCGCATATGCGAATTTCCGTACGCCAGTCTCACACAGTAGTATTAGAGCCTTCTTTACACCACACAAGTTGGAATGGAAGCAGAGAGGGATGATCACTGTGATGTGTACTGTGAAGAAAAAATAAAAAAAAAGAATATTCGTAATTACGAATATATAGCGCTATTTTCGCGAAATTCGCGAATTCGCGAATATGCGATATTCGCGAATAATATTCGAATTGCGAATATTCGCGAGCAACACTATTTCAGACCTGACAAATTTTAGGTTACCAAGATCAGTAAGAACTTTTATCTGTCATGCTGTCTCCAATCCTTGTAAGCAGCAGATCTTTCTTTTTTGTTCTTTTTTTTTTTTTTAAACTTTATTTATAAATTTCCATATAACAAGAACAACAGTAAGGTCCTCAATATATAATGTATAAAACAAGGAATGAGAGACCACCAATACAATCATAATCATAATACACATATCATAATACACATATCAGAGTGAGATACATCGTGCATATACGATTAGCTAATCTACGACCCTAATTGAGGTCGAACAACTGTCCGTCCACTGGGACAGAGTAGCTATACGACTATTAGAAGCCCCACACCTCTTCGCTATCAATCCCTCCAACACGAGGTTACTATGCACCTCCGCCAGAATGGCAGGAAGACCCGGCACCTCAGTCGACTTCCACCTCCGAGCAATGTGAGCCCTCACAACTATCAGAATATGATATAAAATGGTCATATAATGCGGGGGAACATGTTCTAGGGACAGGAATAGTAATGCACTCTCTGGGCCCCACGAGAAGGGGCAATCCACTAGGTTGTCCAATAACTTCTTAATTTCGGTCCAAAGAGGTGCAATTAACGGGCAAGTCCACCACACGTGTAGCAAGGTACCACTTTCCCGGTTACATCGCCAACACACTGGGGAGGTGGTAGGGTATATTTTAGCCAGACGAACCGGCGTGTAGTACCATCGGTATAGGAGCTTCCTAGAAGCTTCGAAGTGATTAACACATTTAGAATATTTTTTGTGCATGTCAAAGACAAAGCTCCACTGCTCAGCCGTGAATCTGTGTGCCAGGTCCTCCTCCCATCTGGACTTAAACGTACTGTCCATTTCCCCCTCCTCCTCAGTCAAAGCTACATAAGCAAGGGAGATACCCCTAGTAAAGGAGTCCCTGCACAGGAAATGATGTTCATACGCAGTGCGAGGCCGAGAGCTATCCCAAGGGAGGGATCTCAAAAAATGTCTAAGCCTCAAATATTTGTAAAAGTCTTTCTGTGATATAGAGAACATGCGTACAATATCAGTGAAAGGCATCAACCCATTAGCATCGCTAATCAATGCCACAGTGAGGATGCCCGCATCTATCCAGGGCTTAAAATCTATATCTAGAATATAGTCTCCTATAGCAGCTAACGGGATATCCTTCACTCTAGGTGGACAAAGACTTTTAATTCGCGCCACCTTACTCCACAACCTGATAGCAGCCGCAATAGTAGAGAAAGGAGAAGAGGGAGCAAAGGTAGGGTTAAAGCGCAATGCCCAGAGAAAGTTATTAAAATTAGAAACATTGAGGACAGCAGCTTCAATATCTACCCACAGGGGGGGAGCGTCCTGCCACCACCATTTTTTAAGCTGATCGAGTAGAACAGCGTGATAGTACATTTTAAGGTTCGGCACCCCCATACCCCCCTCATGCACAGGGCGATACAATATATTCGCACCAACCCTAGGATGCTTACCATCCCAAATAAATCGTGAGAGCATTCTCTGTAGTTGTGAGAGGAAGGAGGCGGGCACTATCATCGGCAGGCATCTAAAAAAATATAAAATTTTAGGGAGCAGCATCATCTTAGCAGTGGCAACACGTCCCGCCCATGAGACAGGAAGCCTGGAGAAGTGATCAATTTCTTTGGTAAGCAGGGACCGCATAACAGCAAAATTAGAAGCAATTGTCTTATCAGGCAACGCAGTAAGGACTATGCCTAGGTAAGGAATCTGGTCAGTGACCCATTGAAAGGGATATTTAGCTTGTAGTACTCGCTGTTGCTCAGGGGGTATGTGCAATGGTAAGATACACGACTTTGTGGGGTTAATTTTATAAAAGCTAACTCGACTAAAGGCTTCAATAATGTCCATAACTGGGCCTAAAGAGCTCAGGGGGTTGGAGAGACTAATGATAACATCGTCGGCAAACAAGCCAATCCTGTGGTCTACTTTACCTATTTGAATGCCCGCAATGTCTGGGGAGTCCCTGATGGATTGAGCAAGCGGCTCCATAACTAAGGTAAATATAAGGGGGGATAGTGGGCACCCCTGTCTAGTCCCATTGCTAAGTGAGAAACTATTAGAAAGGGTACCCATCGTGTAAATTCTAGCAGATGGGAGCGTATATAGTGCCATAATGGCGGATTCCAAAGAGTGGGGAAAACCAAACTTACGCAGCACACTTCGCAAATATCCCCAGTGCACTCGATCGAACGCCTTCTCCGCATCAAGGGATAGCAAGAGAGAAGGCGTCCGATCGGAATGCGCTTTTGTGATGATGTCAAGAAAGCGTCTCGTACCATCCACCGTTTGACGACCCTTGACGAAGCCAACCTGGTCCCCGTGAATTAGGTCCGGCAAAACCCTATTCAACCTGGCAGCAAGAGCCAGGGCATACAATTTAATATCACTATTTAGGAGAGAGATTGGTCTGTAATTTAGGGTAGAGTCCAGTGGCTTACCAGGTTTAGGTATGGTAATGACCAGAGCATCCAACATCTCCTTAGGGGGCACACCGTTCTCCTTAATACGGTTAAAGGCTCTGGTCAAAAAGGGAGCCACGGAAGGGCCAAATCGCTTATAAAATTCATTTGTAATACCATCAGGGCCAGGTGACTTCGAGGGCTTGAGGGAACGCACACATTCAAGAATTTCTTCTGTGGAGAAGGGAGAGCAAAGATCAGATGCTTGGCCTGCGGACAGAGAGGGGAGGGACATAGAGGACAGAAAAGAAGAGATAACTGCTTCATCAGGCTGTGGAGTAGCAATGTCATGTTGAAGATTGTACAATTTACTGTAAAAATCTGCAAAACAATTGGCTATACTTTGAGGGTCAGTAACTATAGAACCATCAGATTTAGTAAGGAAGGGGATCCTCCCCTTATCCTGACGTTTTTTAAGTTGTTTAGCCAGTATAGAGCCAGATCTATTACCCTGCCAATACCATGTCATTTTGAGCCTTCTCAGTGCCATCTCATAGCTGTGTAAAGAGAGGGAGTGTAGGGTAGCACTAACCTGAGAGATTTCTCCTACTAGTGATGGAGAGTACGAGGACTTATTGCGCCTATGTAATTCCGCAAGGCGCTGTTGGAGTTCTAGTGTTTTGGTCTGGCGGAGCTTCCTGTCATAGGCTGTTTGGCTAATAAAGTGGCCCCTAATTGTAGCCTTAAACGCACACCAAAGCATGGGGTCTGTGACATCACCAGTATCATTAATGCGGAAGTAGGCATCAACCGCCAACTTGGTCGCTTCAGAGTATTCAGGATTATGGAGTATTAGTGGGTTAAGTCTCCAAATATAGGTCGGGCGGGTGCTATGCGATTCTTTAATGGTTACGCTTATGGGGGAATGGTCCGACCATTCTATGGGCATAATTTGGGCCTCTGAAACCAATGATAGGAGAGAGTGGGAGGTAAGGGCGTAATCTATTCTGGTGTATATCTTATGCACATGAGAAAAGAAGGTGAAGTCCCTTTCCGTAGGGTGGGATATACGCCAAACATCATATAGGTCATTTTGGGACACACTAGTGAAGAAACCTGTGGGTTCTTTTTTCAAACTGGGCGAAGTAGAATCTACACTAGGCCACATGGTCATATTAAAATCTCCTAGCAGTAGGCAGTGTCCCTTTCTCAAGGACTCCAATTTGCGCAAGAATGCCCTGAGGAAGGTACACTGTTTCGCATTAGGCGCATATAAGGAACCTAAGGTATATTGAACATTGTTTAGTAAGCACACAATAATTATAAAACGACCTCTATCATCTATCACAGAGTGCTGGACAGTAACCGTCAGGGTGTTCTTAAATGCAATCGCCACTCCTCCCTTTTTGTGAACAGCATGCGCTTGATAGATATGTGGATATCTCTTATTTTGGAGTCTATGGGCATCTAGGGCTAATAAATGGGATTCTTGTATACAGAGGACATCGGCCGCCTGGCGTCTAGCCTCCTTCCACACCAGAGACCTTTTATACGGTGAGTTAAGACCCCGCACATTCATAGACACAACCTTAATAACCATAGTTAAAGTATACATCAACGCAAAGCAGAACCATTAGCACAGTAAACTGAACAGGAGCAGGTACTCCCGTCGAAGGGGATACATCTACACTTAGCAGCTCGCAAGAGGAGCCTCTCATATCCATTATCAGAGAAAGTGAGTGATGGAGGACCAACGGGACAGAAAACAAGTAAACAGAACGAACAACAAAGAACAAATAAATTGAGCAAGCAGTAGTAAAGACCATGTGGTAGGTCTTAATGGGGGTAGGTAAGTACATTCGACTGCAGTTAGGCCGAATGTTTAAACATTCAGGAAAAGTATCCAGAGCACTAAGAGGATAAGTAACCCAAAGGATGGGGAAGGATACCCCAGACGCAAGCCAGTGAGACAAGTCGGTCAGGCCTGTCTAAAGGCAGAGGAACAGTTCACGTCTTGATTTTTTTCTTGCGGTGGGAGACAACCTTCCATTCCTCAGCTATCTTTGCAGCATGTGGTATGTCCAGGGACCTCTGAGCAGTTAGATCAACAGGCAAGTTCCATTCCGCACACAGTTGCAAAAGGGTCTCCGGGGAAGAGACCACATGTTTGGACCCCTTATTGGTGATAATCAATTTCACAGGGAATCCCCATTTATAAGGAATCCCTTTTTCTCTGAGAGCTTTAGTCCCTGCACTGAACTCACGTCTCCTGGCTAGAGTGGCAGCAGAAAGATCCGTGAAAAGTTGGAGTCCCGAATACCCATCTGGTAGGGAGGGTGAGGAGCGCGCCACCAACATCAATTGCTCCTTAATATGATAGAAGTGAAGGCGCAGAATCACATCCCTTGGTGTAGCAGCAGGTAGGGTTTTGGGCTTAGGGAGCCTGTGGACTCTGTCCATTAGCAGATCTAGAGTGGAAGCCTGAGGCAGCAACAATGCAAAATAATCCGTTAGGAAGGTGTTGAGGTCCTCCGTTTTCACAGACTCCGGCACCCCTCTCACCCTTAAATTGTTTCGGCGAGACCTGTCCTCCATATCAGCTATCTTAAGTTGAAGAGCGGCAACCTCATCCTCCAGGCCATTAGCTAAGTCCACTACTTCATTATGAGAAGAGGTGAGTTCCGCCATCTTGTTCTCAATGTGCGATGTGCGGTGTCCAAGAGAGGAGATCTCATGCTGTATATTGGACACGGCTGCCTTAATGTCACCCTGAATGGAGGTATGTAACTCAGCGAGAAGCCCCCTCATAATAGGTTCAGTTAGGGGCGCCGACGGAGAGCTCCCATCAGGGCCTCCTGGGCCTCTAGTATGCAGGGTCCCCGCTCCCAGTGGTTTGGAGGAGATCGGGGAAAACGGTACCTGCGGGTCCTGCTGCACCGAAGGCGACCAGCCTGTCAGGAGAATCGGAGGAGTTGAAGGAGAAGCCTCCAGGGCGCAGCCCGTCTGAGAGGATGAAGACGCTGGTGAGGCACTTCCAGTAGCCGGAGACGCTGACCCGCACTGAGCCGCGCCATCTTGTGAGGCCTCTGCAGCAGGAAAGAACGCCGTGAGCTTCAGTGGGCTCTTTTTCCCTCGCCTCCGGGTCATCATCAGGTGCCCCGATAGTTCAGGTACCGGTGGGCACAATTGCCGTAGCGATATGCTCAGGATCAATGCTGTGTAGCCGCTGTTAGGCCTGGGCTGCAGCGGAGCACAAGGTTTATGCGACCGCCGCCATGCACTGCAGGACACGCCCCCCTTTCTTTTTTGTTCTTAATAGAATTGCCCCTTCTGCACAGTCTAATGGATCCGCTTCAACTATAATGGCTATTTCAGGGCTGGTTGGTCGTAGGGGTGTGCAATTTGTGCAGCTCCACAGGGCACATCAGTCCTCCCATGTATAGAGGGCACTGTTGCTTCTAATAGAATGATTCTGAGGTTTGAAAGCAGGTAGGGTGCTGAGGAAAATTTCAACAGTTGCAGAATCTGACTATATAGGGCTTTTTTGTAGTTTTTTTTTACTATTTGGATTCATAGGACTCTATAGGAGCTGAACATAAAAAAAAGATAATAGACTTATGGGGGAGGGGCATTTATCATTGTCTTTAGAGGTAATTTAGTGTGTATATGTGTCACACATTTGGCGCTGTGCTGCACCTCAGGCTATTTTTTGCAACTTTTTGGTTTACACCAAAAAAAAAAAAAGAGTGTACAGACCAGCTGTTAAAGGACCACTCAGCCCCTAGACATCTTATGCTTAGGGGATAAGATGTCTGATTGCAGGGGACCTGCTGTCGTGGACCCCCGTGATCTCTCTGCTGTACCCGGCATTCGTTTAGAGCGTCGAGTGCAGTGCTGGGGGCTCATGGCATCACAACCGTGCCTCGCTCCCACACCCCCTCCCATAGACTTGCATTCGGGGGCATGGCCGTGACGTCACGAGGGGGGCGTGACCATGACGTCATATCGCGGGACCCCCGCGATCAGACATCTTATCCCCTATCCTTTTGAATAGGGGATAAGATGTCTAGGGACGGAGTACCCTTTTAAGGTTAGTCTTAGTGGTAATTCATTTTTCAACTGAGATATTTTGTGAAAAGGTGCAAAAAAAGTAGCAAAACCACCAAAAAGTCCTATACCAGCTCAGACTTAGCTTAGCTTTTTGGTGCATGTAAAGAGTGAAATTTTGGAAAATGTGACCTCCACAAAATTTATCAAATGTCCCGTGACCAGTTAATAAATTTGGTGCCCCTACATATTACCAGCACACAAATAAAAGGTGTAGAAAAAAGCTTCACTTACACCTACAATAATTAATTCTCCCCATAGACTTTTGGAAATAGGAAAAAGGCTTTTTGTTAAGGTTAAAAATGACTTACAAAGGTGGACATGTCCTTTCAATTTCCACTAGGGTGGTTTTGCTGGGGGTAAGAATGCAAAAATAATCCAAAGATCGTTCAGATTTAGGATGCCCCAATATATGGGTTGTTGATAATCTTGACTTCTGATGTTCTTCCAGGACTGGAGAAGAGTTATATATATCATCCAGATGTAGGACCACAAACAAGAACATTCCGGAAAGTTGCAGAAGCATTGCTAAGTATAAAACATGAGTAGACATTCGTAATCTCCGTAACATGATCTACACAGTGTTTTCCGTTCTAAGACGAACAAAATTATTTCCAACTCGAAGATCTAATTTAGTGAAAATCTTTACTTGACAAATTCTATCCAGAATCTCAGAGATCAATGGCTGAGGGTAATGCTTTGTGATTGTGATTTTGTATAATCCTATATAATCCATGCAAGGTCTCGAGAAGACATCTTTATCCCTTACAAGAAATACAAGCGTACCTGCTGAGGAGGAAGATGGGTATATAAACATTTCTGTAAGTATAGGGTCTCTTTTTAAAATTTCATCTCATATTTAGTAGCTAAAGAAATTGCCATGAAGTTCTCATTTGGTCCACAGTCCACAATAGTAGGGGACGACATTAAATGAGAATCAATTTGAAAATTATTGGGAATGATGGGATCTTGCGGGGCCTCCCATGGGGCATCTCATTTCCCATACTGATGTCTGAGATGTTTTTCCACCTTGGTCAGAGTCACATGTGGTAAATTCGGCTGATTGGACAAGACGCAGCCATGACTATATAAGATCTCACAGCTGACAATGTATATGAGAGCTTGTAGAGTTCAGACAGGATAGTATGAAGCCACAGATCTGGAGAAGGGGATAAAAAACATTCTGCTGGCCTGAAAGTTCCCAAGAGCAGAGTAGCCTCCATAAATCTTACATTGGAAATATTTGAAAAGCCAGGACTCTTCCTAAAGCTACCGCCCCACCAAACTAAGTGACCGGGGGAGAAGGGTCTCGGTAAGAGCTCCAAATAGCTCCAAAAAATTCTGTGTGCTGATGGGAGAAACTTCCAGAAAGTCAACTGCATCACTGCAGCCTCTACAATCTGGGCTTAATGAGAGTAAGAAAACTCTCCTCGGTAATAACACATAAAAGCTGCCTGGAGTTTACAAAAAAAAAAACACCTAAAGGACTCTCAGACTGTGAGGAACAAGGTATTCTGGTCTGATGAAACAAGATCAAACTTTTTGACCACAATTCTAGAGTAAACAGGTACTGCCCATCACCTGCCCAATACAATCCTTACAGCGAAGTATGGTGGGGGCAGCATTATGTCTGGAGGTAACCAGGCACTGCCCATCACCTGCCCAATACCATCCCTACAATGATCATGGTGGGGGCAGCATTATGTCTGGAGGTAACCAGGCACTGCCCATCACCTGCCCAATACCATCCCTACAGTGATCACGGTGGGGGCAGCATCATGTCTGGGGGAAACCAGGTACTGCCCATCACCTGCCCAATACCATCCCTACAGTGATCATGGTGGGGGCAGCATCATGTCTGGGGGAAACCAGGCACTGCCCATCACCTGCCCAATACCATCCCTACAGTGATCATGGTGGGGGCAGCATCATGTCTGGGGGAAACCAGGCACTGCCCAATACCATCCCTACAGTGATCATGGTGGGGGCAGCATCATGTCTGGAGGAAACCAGGTACTGCCCATCACCTGCCCAATACCATCCCTACAGTGATCAGGGTGGGACAGCATCATGTCTGTGGAAACCAGGCACTGCCCATCACCTGCCCAATACCATCCCTACAGTGATCATGGTGGGGGCAGCATCATGTCTGGGGGAAACCAGGCACTGCCCATCACCTGACCAATACCATCCCTACAGTGATCATGGTGGGGGCAGCATCATGTCTGGAGGAAACCAGGCACTGCCCATCACCTGGCAATACCATCCCTACAGTGATCATGGTGGGGGCAGCATCATGTATGGGGGAAACCAGGCACTGCCCATCATCTGCCCAATACCATCCCTACATTGATCATGGTGGGGGCAGCATCATGTCTGGGGGAGACCAGGCACTGCCCATCAACTGGCCCAATACCATCCCTACAGTGATCATAGTGGGGGCAGCATCATGTATGGGGGAAACCAGGCACTGCCCATCATCTGCCCAATACCATCCCTACAGTGATCATGGTGGGGGCAGCATCATGTCTGGAGGAAACCAGACACTGCCCATCACCTGCCCAATACCATCCCTACAGTGATCATGGTGGAAGCAGCATCATGATTTGGGGACAGGGAGACCATTAAGGATTCAGGAAAAGCTGAATGAGCAGAGAGATATTCTTAATGAAAATCTGGTCAGTATACAATAGTGGGCAATAAGATCAAAATCTGCAAAAGCATCGGCCCATGCCATCTCGACCGTCCCTTCTTATAGAATGTTCATTTCACAACACTATTCCACTCAATATCGCTCACATCTGAATATTGAGCACAAAAGCTCTTGCCCTGACAAAGAGCCATTGTGTTTCTTCTGCCGTTGCACATCTGTCAGTAGAGTTAAGAGCAGGGTGAGCACCAAAGTATAACACACACTGATCGATAAATCCACCATATTTGTCACAGTTCCCATCAAACCTGAAAGGTGGAAGCAGGAGGGAGGATTAAAAGGCCAAAGCCATACATCGATTCTGAAATGCTGTGATCTGCGATGGTTGCTGAACCACTTTATCGGTTAGATCTTGGACAATGTTTTGTAAATATCTTCAAACTCGCTTCCATTGAGTGTCCCGTGAAACACTGCTGGAATCTAGTGACCTAGAGGAAAGGGGCAGAACACACTGAGGAATTGGGCAAAATGTCCAATCTTGCATTCGGCACCCACCTCTTTGAGCTGCACGCCGCGCTGTCAGCTCACAAACTGCCGGGTGCCGACCACGGGGCAGGAGTATTGTGACGTCACGACTCCGTCCCCGTGTGATGTCATGTCCAGCCCCCGCTATGCAAGTCTATGGGAGGGGGCGTGACGGCCATCACGCCCCCCCATAGACTTGCATAGAGGGGGCGTGACGTCACACGGGGGTGGAGTCATGATGTCACGATACTCCAGCCCCGTAGTCGGCACCCTTTAAGTAGGCTCAAAGAGGAAGCAAGATGGCTCCTATTAACAACAACTTTGGCCATCTTGGATTAAGTTTTCAGGGATTATTTATCTTTCAAAAATGTATCCCCTTCCATCATGATAGGGGAGAAATGTCTGATTGCGGGCGTCAGACCTCTGGGACCCACAGTGATCTTCAGGGGCCCGACTCCCCTTGCGGAGCACTTCAACTCCCGTCTTCGGAGACATCCCCATCTTGGCAGTGACAGGCCACTCAGGCAATCACCAGCCGCAGCAGCATCCCACCTCAGTCGGTGATTGGGTGAATGGCTGTGACTATTACGTCGCGGAAGGTGGGGGCCAGAGCAATTGGCGAAGACAGTCTGACCTCATTCTGTAAATTTCTCTGGGATCATACAGATGACCTCTTTAAGGGGAAACTAGTAGCTTCTAGTGACTCTCTGCTCCATCACAGTTTTCAACTGGACCTGAATCCTGAGGGCACGGATCCAGATGAAAGTGGCATCTTTATGGGCAATTGAGTGGCCCCGTTTGGCCTCAGAACCCCCCTTCCCCCCTCCGGCCCACAGGCCTCATAAAGGAACATGAGACAGATTCAGCAGGACAGTGCTTGAAATCTAAAACTTGCTAAATCTGGGACAATTGTGAGTCTTAGGTTGAGGCCAATGTAAATACACATAAACTATTGACATATCCCATAGATTGGACATAAATGTCTCTAATACTCTCCTAAATGACAACAAACATTAGCTCTGCTACATCTGTCTATGGCTGTACACTCTGCTCCTCTCCGGTATGACTGTGGTTTGGTGTCTTGAAGCCGATCACATTCAATTAATTCTTGGTGGATAATAATTTGGGATTGTATTACCTGCCGGTGCTGGTGCGCTGTAGATTGACAGGCCTTGGGTCCTCCGCCACCTCCGCTCCGCCACTCGCTAACATGCTAATTAAAAGACTAATTACGGCCATAAAATCCCTTCACATTTTATTTGTGGTTTATTTATTTATGAGCTGGAGTTTTCTCCTCCACCCGACATCCCATCAGCGTCTTCCACAACCTTGCGGAGGAATGTCATCCACAGCCATTCACTGCCTGGATATTTGCTAATTATTTATTTTTCACCTATGTCTCAACTACTGGAAACTAATGGAACTTTTTAACCCTTCAATCTCCACCAGTAAAAGACTAGAGACTTGATTATGTTGCTACCACCTCGATATGATGTAGGGTCAGACAATATACAAATAGCAGCACCATATATTGGCCAGACAATACTTTTGTACAGTTGCCTAGGTGCACAAATGATATCCTGTAAAATGCCTCTGTAGCAGTGCCACACAAAAGCAAATACTGCCATATGAAGCTTGAGGGTTACTAGGAACAGAAGAGTCCTACAAGTAGAGGAACTTAGAGTGGAGTAGTTCTTGTAGCCCTAGGAAAGGATCTAATTTGGGTCTGTTGCACATACTTGGTATCGGAGAGTGCAGCAGCCATCCCCAGTTAGGCGAAGCCTAGAACCATCATATTGAGTTCTAAGGTCACTGGGGACAAAGGAGCTCTTGTAGTCCTAGAAGTAGAGGAACACAAAGTGGAGGAGTTCTTGGAGCCTCAGGAAAGGAGACTTGGGCTGTTCACAACTTAAGACCATTTTTGGGACTGTAGCACTTTTTTGGCATCATAGAGTGCAGCAGTCATCCCCAGTTAGGCGAGGCCTAAAACCACGATATTAATCTCAAGGGTCACTGGGTACAGAGGAGCTCTTGTAGTCCTAGAAGTAGAGGAACCCAGAGTGGAGGAGTTGTTATAGCCCCAGGAAAGGAGACGTATTGTTCCCAACTATACATTTTTGGGACTGCAGCCCCTACTCGACTTCGAAGAGTGCTGCAGTTGTCCTCAGTTAGGAGAGGACTTGAGAGAAAAAGTCAAACGAGAATCCTGTTTTCGAGGTCAAGAGTTGGCATGCAACATGTAATTAGTCATAGACTTGGAGAGTCCCCTTCCAACCTGAACTTCATAGCAATAGTCTAGACACAGAGCCTATAGTGGGATCACGTAAGTCCTCCTTGGTACAATCACTCAGGAGAGTCTGCTCCAGACAGTCCATTCGAGTTCTAGAAAGCTGACGACTGGAAAACCTTTCAGTCAGGAACCTTTCAGTCACCGACCATAATGTTTGCCTGAATCGAACCTTAAA